>NC_092027.1:11443720-11498720 GCF_042242105.1 Pempheris klunzingeri
TCATTTTAGCCTCTTGAGTGTGGCTTTTGGGTCCAGATATAATGAGCCCAAGAGTTAGGAGGCACTCACAGCAGCTGGAGGCCCTCTCATTTCCTTGCCGGATTACAACACAAATGCTGTTCTTTGTCTTACTTGTGTCTTTAAAGAACAGATGGTGAATGCAATGATTTGATAAATAGTTAAATGTGGCTGAAGTAAAAACTGTAATTGTGTAACACTGTTGAGGAAATGATAGATATGTCTGAGGTGGTATGCCTCAGGTAGTCACTGTGTAGCTCAATGAATGAATGAATTTCACTGCCAAGGGAAGGTATTTGTATTTCGACTGAGATCACATGTTACAAGATGAAAAATCTAGTAGGTAGTAGTAAGAAATCTCTTGCTGATTGTGGCCCAGTTTATAAATGGGGCAGCAGTGCAGCCTCATGGATAGAGTGATCTCATAAGGGAAGGTCACAGGTTAATGTAAGAGTAATGCAGTGCTGTGAAAAAGTATTTGCCCCTTTACAGATTTCTTCTGTTTTTGCTTTTTTGTCACACTTACATGTTTAAGATCACTCAAAGATGACCTGAGTAAATACAAAACGCAGTTTTTAAATGATGATTTTATTTATTAAGGGACAAAAGCTATCCAAACCAACCTGGCCCTATGTGAAATGTGTGGCCCTAAACCTAATAACTGGTTGTGCCACCCTTGGCGGCAACAACTGCAATCAAGCGTTTGCAGTAACTGGCAATGAGTCTTTCACATCGCTGTGGGCCCACTCTTCTTTGCAGAATTGTCTTAATTCAGCCACATTGGAGGGTTTTCGAGCATGAACGGCCTGTTTAAGGTCATGCCACAGCATCTCAATCGGATTTAAGTCCAGACTTTGACTAGGTCACTCCAAAACCTTCATTTTGTTTTTTTTGAGCTATTCGGAGGTGGACTTGCTGGTGTGCTTCGGATCATTGTCCTGCTGCATAACCCAAGTGCGCTTGAGCTTAAGGTCACGAACTGATGGCCGGACATTCTCCTTCAGGATTTTCTGGTAGAGAGCAGAATTCATGGTTCCATCAATTATGGCAAGTTGTCCAGGTCCTGAAGCAGCAAAGCAGCCCCAGACCATCACACTACCACCACCATGTTTGACTGTCGGTATGATGCTCTTTCTCCGAAATGCTGTGTTAGTTTTACGCCAGATGTAACGGGACGCACACCTTCCAAAAAGTTCCACTTTTGTCCTGTCAGTCCACAGAATATTTTCCCAAAAGTGTGGGGGATCATCAAGATGTTTTTTGGCAAATGTGAGATGTGCCTTTGTGTTCTTTTTGGTCAGCAGTGGTTTTCTCCTTGGAACTCTCCCATGGAGGCCATTTTTGCCCAGTGTCTTTCTTATTGTTGAATCATGAACACTGACCTTAACTGAGGCAAGTGAGGCCTGCAGTGCTTTAGATGTTGTTCAGGGTTAGAAATGGCTTTGTAACCCTTTCCAGACTGATAGATGTCAATGGCTATGTTTCTTGTCTGTTCTTGAATTGCTTTAGATAGGGGCATGATGTGTTGCATTTGGAGATCTTTTAGCCTACTTCATATTGTCTATTTAAGTGATTTCTTGATTCTACAGCTCTGGCAGTAATCAGGCCTGGTTGTGGCTAGTGAAATTGAACTCAGCTTTCAAACATGTGGTTAATCACAGTTAATTCATGATTTAACAAGGGGGGGCAATTACTTTTTCACAGCACTGTATGTCCTTCAGTGAAAGAGACATACCCTCTTAAGGTGAGTCACTCTCTTTTTCTGTTCCTTTGACACAAGTGTGTCAGCTAAAATGTAAATTGAGGTTGCTGGTTGTGTGGTGGGTCACGTTTTATCAACGAGTATGTAATATTATGGATGGTAACCCAACTTGCTTTCTGTCGGCAAAAGTAGTGAAAATATCAAAAGTGGTTAAACCCAGACTCACTGCTAGAGAATGAAAACAGTATCTTTGAACCCAAGAAAAAAAACAGACAGAAATGAGGAAACGCAGTGGCAGATGAGGGTGGGGTGATAACAGAGAATGAATAAAAGAAAGAGAACGAAACACAAAAAAAGAAACAGAGTTGAGGCCGGGTATAATAAAAGAATAAGGAACTCATCTGTCTGTCTCTCTCTCTCTCTCTCTCTCTCTTTCATTCTAAGATGTTCAAAGACTAATGCAGCACTCCTGAGACGCTGCTACCAGCACTGGTGGGACACACACACGCATACACACTAGTGCACCCTGCTGGGAGACAAGCTCTGCGCTATCCTCCTCTGAACCAAAGTAATGATACACTAGAAACTCAGACAGACAGATGAAGGTGGAGAAAAAGGCTGAGTTATAGAGGGAAAAAACTGGTGAAAAAAAAGCCAGAGAAAGAAATTAGATGTATTACAGAAATGAGTTGGGAAAACAGCTGCAGGCCTAATACTAGTCAGATCTGTTTGAAAAGCCAGTACACAATACTGTCATATGTCCATTAAGGAAAAAGCTAAGCAGTTAAAAGCCCAAAAACTATGATCACTTTGATGCGATCTAATCTAATTAACAAATCATTAGGATAATAAATAAAGCTGATCTTGTCAAGACCTTAACAATGGATCAAATGTGAACGGTACCCAATACTATTGCTAGTACTGACTGATCCACTGACTAATCATCTGACTCTGTAGTTCCCCTTCAGGCTAGCTGGTGAATATAGTGGAGCATTCAGCAGCTACACAACCAGTTACTTCCATCAGGAGTTGGAAAAGAACAGAGCTACAGTAAGAGTTTATATTGGACTAAAATTCATTAGGTTGCCAGAAACATGACTCCAAATGTATGCTCCATGTCTGCTGGATGTGCAAACTTGGAACCTGTCGTCAGACAATAATTTAGCCAGTGTAGCTAGTGGGCCAAGACTTCCTCTTCCACGCACTGGCTAATCTTTCTAAGCAGATATCTGCATATGAATGCAGAAAAAAAGCTAATAAAAAGCGAAATCGTTGTCAGATTATAGCAAGAATACATTACAGTCATTGTTTCCTCTTTGCTCTTCACATGGACTGTTGACCTGGATGCAACCAAAGCCCTCTCAAACATGATTGGTTAATACTACTCAGACTACAGCTGGAGTACAAATAGCAACCAGAAGGTTTCTAAAACCAAAAAGTTGACCGTTGACAACAGATTCTGCATTCATAAGAAGATATATGTTTTTAGAGATTACTGAAAAGCCAGTATTCGCTAACATGTTCACAATGATGACTTCAATGTCGATGTTGTGTTTAGGGCATGTTGCACTGCCCCCGAGTAGTAAAAAAAAAACTGAATGCAGGTTTACATATTACATTTTATTTTGTTATTATATTCATTCAAGAAATGAATATATGTGTACAATACATCAGGCAGGAGGTTCCACCAGCCAGGAGGAGCCCCACCAACATGTTAGTCTATAATTCAGAATCAGTTTAGTCAATCTTCAGTAAAGGCAAGTGTCAAGCCTGAGTCAGCTGACAAAGGTTGTATTTCTTTGCACCTTTTGTTCTGGGAGAACATTCACAACCTCACCTAACATCACTGCTTAGAGGATGAGTCTTGCTCAGTGGTGTGAAAATGTGTGCTGTACTTGGCTTTATCACCAATCTGCACGGCTGATAAAGTCAGACTCATTATTTGCTGTGGTTGTAACTGGGGCTGCTTGGTCTGGGGAAATAATATTCTTGCACGCCTTGTTAACTCTGTTTCTCTTCAGTTCTTTCATCCGCCCGCATTTTCTCTTTGTCTCCGTCTGTCTCTTCACAAATCGCCTAATTCTCTCGTCTCCCTCGCTGTTTTTTCATTGTTGTTTTTCAGACTCACTGTGTGTAGGATGTACATATCTCCATCATCCTCATTTGACCTTTCCTCTTTCCTCTCTCCTTTACTCCTCACCCTTCACTCTCCACACTTGCGGGTCCTACAATACTCTGGTGCTCTGAGTCAGTTTACTCTTGTGTGGCCTATTGCACATTGAACACACATGTCAAATGAGCACTTGAAGGATTTTCAGCTCAATTCCAGAGAGCGTTAGCAACTGTACACTGTTTTTGACTAAGACTAGTATGTTTATGGTGACAATGCAGCACATCCTTAAAGTTACTGAACAATTTACAATAACCTACAGAAGCAAGAAGGTTTCATTTTGTGGTAGCAGCAGGTTTACTAATTGGGTTTTAACAAGATTTCTGGAGTGAATCTTGTACAACCTGGTTCCTTTGTGTTAGTTTATAGAAGTGTAAGAATATGCAAACAAAAAAGTACCAACAGTGGGAAAGAAACATGTCTACTACATTCTCTTCAATCTTACATTTTTCAGTAAAAACTAGGGGGAAAAAATGGTTAACTCAAAAGAAAAAGAAGGGTGAAGAAGCTAGAAAGAATGAGAAGGAGGGAGAGATATGGCAACAAACCAGCACAAACAAACAGGCTGTTGGTTTTTCAACTTACTGAAACTCCACAGAGCAAGCACCTGACTCAAGTTGCACTTTGCAGTTCATTTTGAATAAAGGTGAACGCACACAGGTGCATTAACAGACATCATATTCCTTTAAGAGTGTGGGTTCTTTTTGGCAGTCACACACCGAGCCACATCTATTTATAACCCTGCTGTTTTTGAGGACTCTGCTACATTTACATGGGAACTGTGCATACACACACATTCTGTAGATGTCCAAACCTACGCAGTCACACACACACACACACACATTTGCATACCCACACTGGTTGATATTGAGTATGCATTTCCTCCTGCATGTGTGTTCTTGTGTGTGGTTCGACATCCCTCTGATAGTAAATGTATGATGCTGCTCACGCATACATTTTGTGTGTAATATAGATATCAGGTTAAGCACAAGTGTAACTTATTTCAGAAGCATTTTTTATATTTTTATGTTACATGCCATATTGATTTCAATTCTCATAACGGGGGTTGTGTATACATCCAAACTACTCCCTTTTTGAACCCACATTCACTGCGTGTGACTACTTATGAAACCCTCTGACCTTTCAGCAAAGATGCTCTCACAATGTAAATCCCCTGTTTATCAAGGACGTAGCATAGCTGTGCTGAAGGTCTGGTGAGTGCTGTGAAAGACTTATGTGCTAATATGTGTAATGCCTTGGTTTCTGTGTGTGTGTGTGTGTGTGTGTGTGTGTGTGTGTGTGTGTGTGTGTGTGTTGCGAGTGTGTGTTTGTGCGTGTGTGCGTGCAAGAGAGAGGATGACATCATTACTATGACTGGGCGCTGGCCGATAGAAGGTCATTATGGCTTGCTGCCATGAGCTCTTAGTTTGTGGGCATGTGTAAGTGTTTGTGTGTGTGTGTTCACAGTCTTTCGTCTTCATTGGAATAGTGGGGATATTTTATTGAGTTCATAAACATAATGTACATCTATACAGTCTGTCTATTTTTCTGCACGAAAGCCAACATGTCATTCAGGCCCTGTAAAACTCTCTTTTCTATTCCTCTTTCCATTTCCTGTCTGTCATTCTCTTTCTTCAACCATTACCCTTTTCTTCCATCTGTTTCCATCCCTGTCCTGTTTACTTACACTGGCAAGATTAGAGAATCTAACAATCTTACCAGTAATAATACCTAATTTACCAAGATAACCACCACAAATGTTCAAGATTCATGTCAGACAGAGAGCACAGTCATCTTCTCATCTCTTCCTGTTGACTCACTCTTTTCAATTCCCCCCACTGAGCTAGAGTCTAAATTTTTCCTCTCCTATCTCCCTCTCAGCATAAATATCTCACTTACCCCCCACCCCCCCTCCTCTCTCTCCATGCTCTGCCTTTTAATGCCTTGGCTGTCCTTCTTCTCACTTTCTTTCCTCTCTTTTGTCCACCGTCACTGTCCTTCACCTCTCTGTATCTGCACAGTGTACCTTCCATCCACCACAACTTCACGCATTGCTGTTCAGTGGGCAGGTGAATTAATCCCAGTTTTTGTCATGAAGTCTCCCAACCCACACACACTGACACTCTCTTTGACCATAAACAATGTGATCATAAAGCTGACACTGCTGTCATTCAGACTTATAGTGTTTGGGAGAAACACACTCACGCAAAGGGTAAATGTGAGAGGGTTACCAGTGTGCGTATGTGTGTGTGTGTGTGTGGGCTGAAGGCTAGAGCACAAAGGGGAGCTACTACAACAATTTATTGCAGTAAATTCAATGAAGAGAAAACTCAGTGTTTGACTGGAGGGACTTTCCTATGTTCCATTCACTTTTGGTACAACAACCTCAAAATGTGTGTGAGTGAGAGTGTATGTGTGTGTGTGTGTGTGTGTGTGTGTGTGCTTGCTTAGGGGAATCCGCCGTTTGCTCTGCTCAGTTTCTCATTACATCATCACATGCTGTGGGCTCGCTCACATGAAAACACACACTATACACACATAAGCTGGTATACACAGAGACATAAACAGATAAAAATGTGTGTTAACTGTATCTGTATATGTGTGTGGGTGTGTGTGTGTGTGTGTCGCTGTGCATATAATGTAATGAACTCTGATTGCAGGGGCACACTGGTTGACTCTCAAAGAGCTTTTATAATACCTTTTCAATATGACTGTTTTCTTGCTTGTAAAGTGAGAGATGCGGCAGCCAGAGAGGGAGGAGAGAGCAAGGGGAGGAGAAAGAAAGAGGGAAGGTGGAAGGGAAAAGAGAGAGAGAGAGAAAGATAGAAATAGAGTTAAGAGACAAAGCTGGTGGAAGAAATGGGGACAGAGATTAAGCCAAAACATTGACTGAACATAAACTAGAAAGAAAGAAAGAAAGAAATGCATATTGACTCAAAGACACAAGAGACACAGACAGAAAGTGTAGCTGAGATAAAACAGAGACTCCAGTGTGTGAAGCTGAGTCAAACGCAGACAAAAAACAGCAACAGCAGGAGAGCAACAGAATCTCAGCTCACTGCATGTTCCCTCCATATCTTTGTGTGCTGCTGTCAGATGAACTAACAAAACTGCCTAACGTTATGGAGCTGTTATACATTTACTAATATATGAGCCTGCTACACTGTAGCTGTGTTTTTGTGAGCCAGTGAGTTGTTTCTCTTTTCATACATACAAAACACACTGATTAGTCAGTGGTCCAGCATGCAGTACAGACTTAGTGGTCTATCAGTGTAACTCATAACTGTCAGTAAGAAGTAAATTATCTTTGTGCAGTTATACTGGGTTAACACAACAGTTACTCAACTAACATGGCAAACTAACACACATAACACTTACTAAGTGAGTGAATGTGTGTCTGACTGGCTGACTGACTGCACAGCTGTTTGAATGGCCTGGTTACCTGAACAGCTGTGTGACTCATTGCACAGCTGTACAACTGGCAAACAGACAAATTTATTATCCGTCTCACTGGCTGGCTGCCTGGTTACTGAACAGCTGTCTTGCGGACTGATCACGCTGTCTGACTGGAAGTTTGCTTACTGAATACGTGGACGACTTACTAGCAGGGGCTGGTTGGATGGGTGGCTAATATTGTGCATACTGTAATAAGTGTCTCAAAAAAGTACCTGTGTGAGCATGGAGAGAGACATCTGTGTGTTATCTGCCTGTATCTGTAAGTGAATGACTGGATGTTGTGTGTGTTGCTTCTCCATGTACCAGGAGGGGGCCTGTTGCTCTCTGCTGTTATACAATACATATTGTATAACAACTGGCAGTGTGTGGGCGGCTCCCGCCATCTGGAGAGATGCAACCCCTGCCGTGCCTGACACTACACACACTGTGTGTGTTTGTGTGTGTGTGTGTGTGCGCGTGTGCGCATGTGTGTGTGTGTGAACCCTGGAACTACAAATAGATAAAGCATCATCTACAGTAGGTCCCTGGGTTCATGTACATGGCGAATTAAAGGAAGGTAATTGAGTGTGTGCTTTGCTGTATATATTAAGGCTTATACGATTTTGTTCACCCTGATGTATATTACAAATAAATTATTGCAAAAATATATGCATCAATGATAACATATACATACAGGGACTCTTCATCATACCTATGTGGAAATGTCCTCTGGGGTTTGACAGCTGACAACAGAAAGTGAACACTTCATTATTTGGCTTAGCAGGAACTGAAGCCTGCCAAAGCTGTTTCAGTCCTAGTTCTGGGTAACCACAGAGATGGACTCAACCAAACAAACAACGTCTTGGAACTCCTCTTCTACAAATAAACAAAGACACACTCAGAAGAAGACATACGGTGCACACAGGCACTCACACACACACACACACAGAGTAAATAAGGTGCTGAGAGAATCCACTCCATCAACTCCAAGTCAGTGCTTCACAGCGAACTGTTGCTATGGAGAGGAAAATCGTGGCTTTCCAAGCTATTTTAAGGAAACTGGTGTTGCTTATTTTTTTTACTGCATGTATCAGAGTCAAATAATCTGAAAGCAAGCATTGCCACTGCACTGTGTAACAACAGTGAGATGCTTTTTAATCACCAGACTTCATTATTTGCCTTCCCTGCTGCAACTGATCTGTAACCAATCAGTCTACTAAGAAGGAATGAAAATATCTCACTGCAAATCAAAGCAACAAAGTGTCCAAATTGGACCAAATTATGTACTAAATTATAACAGCAATAAGGTGACAACTATTATTATTAGAATGACTAATCCTAGATTATACTACATTCATGTTGTCATAACCCTTTGCACAAGATGTACCTGCTCAATGCTTTTACGACTGATGAGTAATAATACTGTGTCCAGTATTTCTGCAATGAAGACATAACCACACACACTACACAGTACTGAGTGACTTCCATTCAGAGCATTACATTGCAGTCTGTATTGTTTTACTTTATGACACTGCCCCTGATAACATTTTGCTCACTTACGTTTGCATGACATACATGAGTATGTGCATGTTCCTGTATTTTCTATTTCAAGTTAAATGCGTAAGATCCCTGTTGCAGATGAGGTGTTACATTGCCTCTGATTTTAGCAGATGACTTCACACCTCAAGAGGAAGTGACTAGAGCTCACATCCTGCATCCTGTAAGAGTGAATCCCTGCTTTTCTTTCGCAAACATCACCTAACTATTTGTTGCTAATTATTTCCTGAATATAAAACTTTATTTGGCATTCTTATAGCTGGAGTGTCCCTATGGTTTAAGTAGGGTAAACACTAAGAAAAGGTACATTTTATTTATTCAGTTTTAGACATCTACGAAAATATTGTACAAGAGTTATTTTGCTACAAGTTTTCGGTCCATCTAAGATATTTGAAGCGGTTTCAAAATTAAACCTTCAATGTTAGCCAGGGTGTTTAAGGCTCTGGACACTTGAACTGAACTGAAAAATAGTGCATTTTAATACAAGTAGAATGAATTACAACAGGTTTTCTGCCGTCTTGTCTTCACTGAATTTTTAACTGCATCGTTCAGGTGTTGGAGATGCTAATTGTATTGCTGCTGCTTGTCAGGTAGGAAACACCTGTGGGGTTGAAAAGCAGGAAAAGTGTGAAATATGTGGACTTAATTATGAACAAAAATAAGTGTGAAGATATGTGGTCTAAAAAAGGGAAATGCGTCACCTTGCTAACCTTTTTCATGCATTCATCTGCTGAAGCACAAGAAGGTGTTTTTCAAAGGAGCAAAAAAAAAAAAAGAGTAGTACAGAGTGGCAGGATGGTATAAAGAAAAAGAATTTCTTAAATTATCCTAACACAAAAGCAATGACTATAAACAGTTATCACACTCTTATGTGGTCACATGGGGTTTGGTATTTAGGCATATTTGGCCCCAACCATTTCTTATGCCAAACTTCACAATACATCTGTGTTTAACGTTTACTTAGCAAAAGCAGCTGTTTAAACACTTCACCAAATCAAAATGGGGAACTGAATTAGCAAAATGTACTGAATTTAGATAATATATCCTATCAAAAAATACATAAATAAGACTACGCATCAAGCACTTGTCATATAAACTCTTAAAATGTGGCACTTCCCCATTACAGACACAGTTCAGTTGGTACTGGGGTTTGATATTCAGTCATACAGTAGCCGTCTCATGACCACTGCATATATTAATACATGAATGAAATGACAGTAAGTGCATTCCTGTCTTGAGATGAGAACAACTAGGCCTCTCAGCCTATTCTTAACTGGCAGGCCCAGTCTGTTACACCAAATTTGCAATATGCAAGCTATAATTTACATTATACGCACATTAAAATGTTCCACTAATTAAAAGCAGGTGGTACACTTGTGACCCATGCATAAGCATGCAGGAATTCTATAAGCCTCACATATTTATCTACAATTTGTGAGTCCTACAGTAGCAATTTGGGAGCTGTGTGTGAAACATGTTTAGAAGTAGCTTTATGGAACAGGATTACTGAATTTGCTGGGCTAATGGCAGCTGTACACATGGTCTATTAATGACCATGGAAAACTAAACTCTGGGTAACACCCAGACCCTAGTAGAGCACACAGGAAGACCACCGCAGTTGTAACGTCATATTTCATCCTCACTACTTCCCCTTTCTCTGTAGACCCAAACAGGAAATAGTTCCTACATAAAACCCTGGGGCCTGTGTAATGAGGCTTGTACTGTACAAGTGTGTGTATAAGTGCGTGTATATATGTGTGCGCACACACGTGGGTGTGTGTACAAAGCCTGCATGCCTTTCGATCTGTGTCTTATTTAAGACTTCAGAGCAGAAACACACGCAGACATACACACACAGGGCTGAAAAGGTTATGGGAAAGAGTCTTTGGCTGCATTTCTAGCAGGGAGGGAGTAAAAGAGCAAGAGGGGAAAACAAGAGAGAGCAAGAATTAGAGAGCAAGGGGCAGTAAAACATTCACACGTGTACATAAGCTGAAAACATACCATTCATTTTATTTTCATACCATACCATTCATCTGTTTTTGACTCTTCCAGGCTGGTGTACAACCAAAATTCAGGCTGCTCTGGATTAGATTTGAGTACAGAAGAATTTTATTGTGGAGCCTGAGCCAATGGAAAAATACCAGGGAGGGGCCTCATAAATAACTGGACCAATGACAGCTCATATCAATATTGAGGAGCTGAGAGGACAGAGGCAGCAGGGGCAGAAAAGAGAGGGAGAGAGATGGAGTGGGATAAGAAAAATCCCTTCATTCCAGCACTCGAGACTACTGCTGATGGCCTTGATTTTGGTTTCTTGCTGGTCTATTTTAATGACACAAATCTTAACATGGCAACATATTTTAGTAACAATTATTCCCATTATAAATCAGCCTGTCAATCGTTTTTTTTAAATGAATCAATAAATTCTTTGTTCTATGAAGTATCTGAAATATTAGAAATTTTAGTTCTCTATCATAAAAGATACACAAAAGCAATAAATGCTCATACTGAGTATATTTTTCTAGCATTTCTTTGATTAACTGATTACCAATCAATCAATCAATCAATCGACATTTCAGCTCCTCATTATATTACAATTGTACTGGGACATCTACCTACTAACATGCAGAAATGAATAAAAAAACTAGCTCATTAGTTTGAGCAATGATAAAGCAATAATATTTGCAATATAAACTGTGTTAAATTTGGGAAGTAGGATACTATCAGAGTCAGAGTAAGTTAAGAATCCATGGGGAGATAAACATATAACGGCATAAAGAGAGAAAGAGTCAGTGATCACATGAAAAATGGTGAGTTGCCAGTAGTTGATTTTCTTGAGGACACTGTTTGTACGAGAGCCGAAGGAAGATCTAACGTGACAAGACAGAAGGAAAACAATCTTCAAAAAGTCATCCATACATCATCTGAGTGCAAGCCCTCCTTTGAATCCACCCTGTTTGTCATCTCTTTCTTCTTTAAAGCTAAAACATCAGCAGAAAGACACAATTGCTGCTATTTGACATGCTCAACATAGCATGCATTCCCTGTGGAGCGCGCTGGTTATTAGTGCGCCATTCATCAACTCCTGTCATAAAAACGGGATAGAGACCTGTCTCACTGCCAACACTCAGCCACAATAAACATCAGCCCCTCTTTAATATTCATCTGAATTGGCACTAACTATTGATACATGACACTGAATCTACACAAACAGAAAGCATGTCTGCCTGCCAGCCAACCATCCCACAACTATCCTCTCTCCGGGACGTTTATCCGGAAGCCTGTGTGACAGGCAGGGAGAGGGAGTAGAGGCCACAGCCGTTGTCAGCGATAAGCCCCGGGTGATAAACGACAGGGGTGAGGGAGGAATATATGTGAAAGTATTTTCCCACTGGATGCCTAAGACTGCTGATCAGTCATTACCAGTAGGTGGTATAAAGTGTAGTATCTCACCTCTGTTGAGTCTGTGCAGGACGATGGTGGGACATAGACTATGTGTGTTACTGTCATACTAATATACGCCTTCAGTATTAAATTACCACCTCTCTCTTTCCCTCTCTGTCTGTAGTGTTACAGCGTGTGTTAAAGTTTTAAGCATTAGTTTATAAATCAGATGCTCCTTGGTGTGAAAATTCAAAGGCTGAATCAGACGTATCAGCCTGCTTGGTCCATTTTTGATGAACCACTCTTGTCTAAAAAATGTTTGGGATTTGTACTGGCACATAGTGAATTCCTTTTATACTTCTTAAACCCCCCAGTTTTAGAAATTGTCCATTCTGTGTACAATCTGTACACACTGTCTTTTGCACTGTTGTCGATTGCTTTCCTTATTTAACTCATTGAGGGAAGTGCTAACATATCTTCGAATTGTAAAAATATTTTTTCAATTGCTGTTTTTAAAGTCAAGGATGAAATCCACTCTCAACTTTAAGGCCAACGTGTACGAGAGGTTTTCGAGAACAGCCACTAAGTGGAACTCAGTCAGAATAAACTTTCAGTTTCATAAAGTAAGTGAAGTGTTCATAAGTAAACAGGTTTCTTCTTGTGGAAGAAGGAGGGGAAAAGAAAGAAATACAACTTAGTGGGAAGCATTAAATAGAAAGAATATTATTCTTTGCTTGTTTTCAGGAGCTTAGAGACAGATCAATAACTTAAAAAGATTTGGTATATCAAAAGTGTTCTTTTGTCTTTAAATAATGATATTAGCATACATGGTTTGCCACTGATGGAGTAGAAATTTCTCTAGTGTGTTGTAACCAAATGTAAAAGTATTTCATCAAATCTTCACTCAGTCTGTCTCTCTGGATTTGCTGCTGCTGAGCAGGGTGGAACCTTACGAAAAAAAAATGCTCGTGAGGGAGTTGGGACGATGCACGGCAGTAAATAATGACTGTCTCAATGCACAGGAGATTTTAGACACAGTAATAGCAGGCTGTAATATGGGCCAAATCTTTCCCCAGGGACAACACTGGCTTAACCAATATCACTCTAACAGCAGAAAACGTACACACGCATACACACTGAACTACAGGTTCACAAATCAAGCTGACCCTCCTTCCCGCTTATCTAATAGAGGAGTAGAAAAAAGAAATAAGAAGGAAGGAAGGGGCAGCGGAAGATAAGAGTGTGTGTGAAGAAGAGGAATGGATGGAGGAAAATGAGATCTAAAGAGGGAGAGAAGAGAGAAAGAGATGTAGAGGGAGCAGAGAAAGAGGACAGGCGTTTCAATAATTCACAAACTCTTGCTTCATTTAGAATAGAATCAGTGCCCAAACTGGGCCCATGTGTCCTCCACACATAGCACATCATCCACAGTGGCTCTCACTCACAAACCGAGTGTTTTCTGTGTTTGTGAATTTGTGCAAGAGCTTGCAAAAGAGTGTGAAGACATAGTGTGATTGTGGGTGCAGCTCTACTGACTAGCAGACATGGATTTCCATTAAAGGAGTAATGTAGATTCATTAGTGCAGTGAGAGGAGAGGGGAAAAGGCTGAGGAGCAGACTGTTACATCTTTACATTTGAACTCTTTTTTTTCAGTCTAGTTTACAGACTCCTGTGTGTTCAGCACCTGAGTGAGAACATACAAACGTACACAGCTACAACTCTACTACCAACACACTCTAAAAATACTCGCCTCCATGAAGCTGGCAACTCCATAGCGCCATGTGTGAGTGAGTGTGTGTGTGTGTGTGTGTGTAGCAACAGAAGTCAATCGTCCTGAACACAGAAACAGACAGATGGACTAATGTGTGTGTGCGTAAGTGAACTGCATATGCCCCTTTGTGTGTGTGTGTGTGTTTGTTTACTTGAGAATCATCTCTGCATGTTTGCATTCTCATGAGATGGGATGATTGGCACAAACTGTCGCATGCTTAACACTATCCAGGAACTAAAGTGAAGAAAACAGGAGGGAAACAAACAATGTTCCCTAAAAGCATTACTCGAAATATCAACCAGCTGAGAATAACGAGAGGGAGAATCTTACCATTTTGTGGGTGAAGATTTCATCATAACTGTAAAAAAAACCCAACCAATTCTGCTAATCAGATTAAATAGACCAGACGGAAAGACGAGAGAGAAAGAGAGCAAGAACACTAAAAGGCAAATGGGAGGAGGAATATGTGTGTGTCAGCGGTGTGTACGTGCAGCTACGACACATGTTTGTATTTGTAATGATTTACATGCGTGCCTGTGTGTGTGTCCTGTCATTCACAGTGGCCTGCAGCAGCAGGTATCTCTGTTATGTAATCCTCGCTGTCAAACACAGTCGCATGCACCCTCACACACGCACACACACACACACATACACACAAACACACATCTCACACACACCTGCTGACATCTTCAAACAGCTCAGAGGTCATTCTCGAGTCATGGTGAGAAAACCCTGCGTGCTGTCTAAGCACAATCAAGACATGGCGTTCCTCCCTCCTGGAGCAGGTAAATAACTAACTTGTGTAATTAATGTTTAAGTCTGACGTCTGCTTATGCTCTCACCAGCAATGTCCAGTAAAGTCATTACTAGGGAGTTTTTTTTAGTTTTAAAATTCTTTCATGTACAGCCTGTCTGCACAGTAACCCTTTATAATCATGGCATTCTGATAATAGAACATCAATTTGAAATGCTTTCGATTCACTGTCCTTTTTCCAGACCTTTCTTTTGCACATACTTATGAATGTGACATTATGGAAGTTCTTTCCTCCCTCGCTGTGTATGTTTATGTAACCTCCCATGCAACAGTCAACACAGCCTACAGTTATGTACAGTGGTGGACTCACGGCACTGTGCTGCTCTGTGATGTGTACAGCATGTTCCCTATTTAAGGCTATCACAATACTGTATGAAGTCCCACCAGAGTGTAGCACCACAGCACTGAATTATTGCTGAGGGGGGCCATGTTGTACTAATGCATTCATGAAAGGTCTGGGGATTTCAGTCCAACACAAAAACGTTATTTAGAGGAGAAATTATGAAAATATGTTAAAGACTGGGAAGATTTATTTTCCTGAGTGAAAGTCATCTACTTTTGCTATGTGTATAATTTCTTCAGTGGAGTAAGACACTATGCACTTTCTTTTGCAAAGTTACATAAGGGGCCTGGTCTAGAGCTGAAATGATGCGTACTGTAGTGAACTAATCAATTAGTCAAACGTCACAAAAATAACTTGGAACTATTTTGGTAATCTAATAACCCAAAAATTTGCTGGTTTCTTCAGGCTTCTATAATGTGACAGTCTTGTATGATAGTATGCTTTGGGTTTTGGGAAAATTAGTTGGACAAAATAAGTGATCTGAAATGGTAATTTTAAAAAGGTGTAATTGACTGTTTGAAAAAAATATCTGCAAATTACGCATTTAAGAAATCTTTTCTTTTCGGCTCACTTTGCAAAGCACATCTCTGGTAGAAAGCAGCAGTTTTACTGAAGGTCCAGGAGAGTTTCAGTGGTTGAAAATGTTTTGTAGGGATGTACAAAACATATCTTGTATGAAAATCTTTCAGGTAGCCGTGTTGAATAATGTCTGCTGGCTATTACCCTGGTCTGTTCCATTGAAGTCCCTCAACCGAAGCCCATCTGCAATTGTTACACCGTTCAGGAAACTACAGGCCGCTACATTAGCCCCAAGTTCACTCTGTTCGCCCAAGTGAAGGAAAACTAGTTTAGTTCAATGGGCTATTAGCGCACACCTCTCCACCCATAAAAGGATTGCATAGAGGAGCATAAGTGGAGAGTACAGTATATAGGGATACTGGTAAGTGGCCATCCATCAGCACTGCCAGTTTTGTGATGACAGGAAGGCATGATATACAGTATACAGCACTATATAGTACAAGGATAATGGTGTGACTATTTTTTGACAAAGTCAAGAATCCTAAAGCAAAACTTGCTGTTTGGCAGAAAAGTGATAATCCACCTCTTGTAAAAAGAACTCGAATAAGAATAATATACTGTATGGTGTTAGCATTACTGATAAAACATACAATTCTGAGTACCACAGACTCGCTACACATTTCAGAATTAACTCTAATGTTTGTGCATGTATAACTTGCTGGGTAACTGCATCATTACAAATGCAGACTTAATAAGCAGTTTATTCCTAGTCTCCCTGCCTCCAGACAAGCCAACATGGCTAGTCTTCTCAATTATTACAAAGGGTGGGAGGCAGTGATTGGAGGTAACTGCTCAGGTATCACATCATTGGATCATGCGCAACACATTTGCCACATTTATGCCACATTAGAACCATCACTCAGTGGTTGCTCACCCATGCCAACCACTTGAGAAAAAGGAAATTGACATGAATAACATCAAAAAGCTGTGGGTGCTAAAGTCAAAGTGCTGCTAACTATAAAAGAGAGGGGGATAAAGGATACAAGAGTAGTGTGGCAAAGTCAATGACAGAGAGAGAGAGAGAGACACACACAGAGAAAAACAGACGGGAACTGACAGAGAAGTAAGGGCGCAGAGCGAGATGAAAGGGGGAAAATTGAAGGGAAAGTTGACAAAGAGGTGAAAAAGAGAACAAGATAACAGAGGCAACAAGGCACAGAGCTGGAGTAACACACAGAGAGACAGTGAGAAGCAGAGAGCAAGCGGTAGGTGAGAGAGAGTGGGTGGTCAGAAAGATGGCACTTCATCATACAGCCTAGTTGTAAAAGCAATAAACTCTCTATAGGTCTCAGCATAAGGACTTCCCAGGCACCACAAAGGCCGTCCCCATTCATCTCACTAAAAGCTGAAGTTGCTGAACTGAGCTCAACTCCTCCTGGGGAAAAGGTTTTTGTCATCATGAAATTCAGGCACACAATCCATAAAAATATCTGTGAGTACAAACCACTTTTTGGGGGGGGATTTTGAGGTGAAGGGACCACCTGCTTTCATCATCTTATGCATAACTTTCTTCATTGTATGTAATTGGTCTTTTTGTCCTAGAAATTTGACATTGTGGATAAAATGAATTTGTAGGCGAAATATCAAGGCCACATCAGTTAATCAGTTACAGTGTGTCATTACTGCTATAACAGATGTTCCATGCAAATCAGCCATTAAAACTATCAAAAGCAAAGTTGCCGTAAAAGAAATAAATTAGTAGTTTCATGATTGCAAGGAGGACATTTGTGCCAGGAAACTATCCAGGTGACTCAACTGACAGGAGAACCTGTAAATTATCTAATTTGCATGACTTCTCAGTCCTGTCTGCAGGTAATTATCATCCTCTGATGTGATCGTTCCTGCCTGTTGCCACCCACTAGTCCACTTCTGTGTCTGCCTGTACTTTCTCATGACTCTTTTTGATTGTCTCTCTCTCTCTCAGCGCACGTATACTGGAGGTGTGATTGCATTATGCCGTGGAGACCGAGGGCATCCCCGGGGCCGCACTAATGTACAGAACAGAATGTACGGAGTAGTGACTGTGAAGGAGAGCAAGACAAAGGTTGGAGTGGGGGGGCATCCATTACTATAATCATTTTACCTCACTTGAAAAGGTGGCTCTTACAGCGGCTGCTGTGAAAGGAAGAAGACACAGAAGACTGAGAGAGAGGAGAAGAGAGATGAGTGGAGGAAAAAGCCTCTCATGGCTGTTAGTAAATCTAAAGCACAACTTCATTTTTCAACCTTTATTGCTTTCTCACATGAGCACCCAGAGCACCCACACAATAACCAAAGACATTTCAGCGGTATATTACTGTCCCCGTAGCGCATTTGTAATATCACTGAGGTATCCTGTGACAGCATTTTAGATCACAGCAATTACAAGGCCAATCAAAGCTCAACAGCAATCACAGCTTTTGACATTATTCACTTTCCAGGTTAAAATGCATAAACCATAAATCAAAAGTGCTAATTTCACAACCTGCTACTGCTATCCGTACTATTAATACAATAAAACCAAAACAAATGCCACACAACAGCAATCTGCTGCTCCATGCAAACAATGAGGGATATCTTTCAAAGCGGGGGCGCAGGACAGGGAATACCCTGAAGGAATAACATCTAATGCAATCAGATTGCTCTGGCCAATTAGTCGGCACTAGCCTAGCCAGAGATGATGTCAGTCATCATTACTCATTGCTTAATGCTATAAAGCAGAGGGGAATCAAGAGCAAACAAAGAAAAGAGCAACAAAAGTGGGTCGGAGTTAGGAAGGAGAGTGGATTAAGCACGCCGAAGGCAGACAAGCCCTCTTATGTGAATAATGGCACCCACACAGAGTAGAATTACACAGACAAGTTCCAAAACACACTCTTTATTCAACTGTTTAATACAAATTCAGGAGCAAAAGCTTAGATATATTATGTTGCTCTCACAAAGATACAGTAGACACCACAAAAATGCAGACGCAAGCATCAGTCCCTATTCCTTCATACACACACACACACACACACACACACACACACACCGACTACTCCAGCACATGTATGGCTCATTAGTTATGACCTACAGCAACATGTTTTTCCATGCTGATGGCTGAATTCCAGTCGATACCCCACAGATCCGTATGACATTTCACATTTCACGGATGCATTCAGCATGTTACAGTGCACAAACACAAACTACTGACGGTTGCGTCTGCGTGACGCACAGTTGCAGGCATGAGTAGATGAAGATATATGGTGCATTAACACAATAAACATGTTCACACACGCAGTACAAACAGTGATGTTTGTCAGGACAGTATAATGCAACACTGTGGTTTAGCCAAGCGGACATACACACACTGATTAGTTCCTGTGGGGGAAGCCATTGAACCCCCTGTATGATTATTAAGCCTGACTTCAACATCTCTCCTCTATAAACAGGCGGTGGCTGTATGGAACATAAGGAGCTGCTGCATCCATTTTTGCTGCTTCCATAATTATGAAAATAGAGACATAATTGTGCACATGGCAACGAGACAGCAGTCTAAATGGAAGCATCATGCTAGTTTTGTAACCTTAGAAAATCCTTTTTGCGCTTTCTCTTCACACATCGTATGGTGTCATTTACATATCACAAAGACACACACGTGTTGTCAGCAAAATTGTTAAATATTTTCATGTGGATTTAGACCTTCACTTTATAGGAAACATCCTTACAAATGTCTTGACAAAGAAGACATGATATGGTTTTCTGAGATTTTTCAAACAGAAAGGCCTTGGTTGAAACATTCAAATAAATTGGACTGAAAAGTACTTCATTGTGTCCTTCTATTCTCTTGTTAAGAGTATCTAGTCCACACACAATAGGCAGCCTCATCTCAGCTCTTCATTCATTCCTCCACTCTGCATTCCTCTGCCTCTTCTCCTTTTACTAATTCAGAAAAAAACAGCAGGCTGGATGAACTCAGCGACACTGGACAAGGTAATTAACTAATTGCTTAATGTGCAGAGACAGCCACAGTGCGTGTGTGTGTGTATATTTGTCGGCAAGTGCGTTTGCGGAGACGGGTGGTATGACAAGTAAAGACGGCAAGACAAAAGTGAGACTGAGTGAGAGACTTGGGAGGGGGGGGCGGTGATCGAGGACAGAAGAAACAAGGCAGACGACATACAGAGAAGAATAAAGAGAGATACAAAGAAAATTGGATGAATCAATGATTAAATGTGTCTCGATTTAATTAATTCCCTCTCCTCGTCTGTGGCCAGCGCAACAATAGACAAAAACACTTAAAACTACCACTCTGATTTTTTCCTCATTTCAGTTGATTCAAATAATCTACTTTCTCTTATTAGTTGATTCTTCTCTACCTTTCTTTCTTTTCTCACCACCTCCCCTGTCCTTGTGGATCTTCCTCTCCAGCTGCCTCTCTTCTCCCTCCCTCCCTCCTTTCTCTGTCTCTCTACTCCTTCACTCTGGGGCAGCTGCTGTAGCAGTTGGCCGTCTCAGGTGTGTGTGTGTGAGTGTGTGAGAGTGTGTATGTGTGTGTTTCTCTTGCTCTCCAAACCCAATTCAATCCTACTATGAGAGCGGGGGCCCAGATCAAATAAAGCAGAGCGCAGCTATTACAAGAAAACAGAGAAGGGGAAATCCATGCTCACAGAGTGAGAGAGTGAGAGACAGGAGGACCTCTCCATTTACTCAGGTTGCTTAACCCTCTCAAGGCAGCAGTTGGCACAAAACGTAACAGGCTCCTCACAACAGGAAACTTATGTGACATTTACTAACAAACAATACATTTTTGACCCCCTTGCTAGAGCCACAAACTTTCTGGTGTGAGCCTGTGACCAAATCACTGCAGTCTGATGTCAAGCAACACAGGCGGGTTCAGTTTATTTTACACTGAGCATTTGGACTGATACCTCCTGGTATTACTGGATATCTAAAGGGTCCTGTGAAGCTTTAGTATAGACAGAATTGCTGGGTTAATAGGTAATTTGACATTTCTGAGATTACTGTGAGCCATTGCTGCAGGCTGCATTGAGTTTCTGTGGGAGAGTGGGTGGGAGTCATTTCAGTTTCAAATGCAAAAAAAAAAAAAAATCAATCTGAAAATATAAAGTTAATATAAAGCTGTCAGGCTTCCCCTGTAAGACATAAATACATTTACCCTCTCTCTAGTGGCATATCAAATATCACAGCCTAGTTGTGCAATAATGAAATCAAAGCCAAGCGTATTTTGCTAACGAGCCCCAGTGTTATCTGAATATAAAGTCAAAGCCCACCAGTAATGTAAGAAGCTTAATGAGTGGATCTATATGACACTTTCAGTATCATAACAAAGAAATGCTGATTTTGTGCTGATTTCTATCAGAGGAGCGTCAACAGTAAGGGTGACAGGACATGTTAGTTAATCTGGCCATGAAAACAATGTTTGTAAAACAAAGTAAACAACTGCAACATCCAAAAACTGAAGGGTCCGTAATTTAATTTTAATAAAATTCCAAGTAAGTTTCCAAGAGGGAGGAATGTAATTTGGTTAATTGTAGTAGGGAAAACATGAATTTACTTGAAAGAGGAGCTCAATTTATTTTCCATATAAATTGAATTGCATGTTTTCCTGTAGACAAATTTCTATTTCTTTTATCTGACCTGCTGCACACTGACTAAGACTCTTTGGTTACACAAGCGATTCATTAAAATCAATTAATTGAAAGTTTCCAAATTGAACACCTCCATCTCCATTTCCCCCATGATTAGTGCCAAATCTTTCCAGGAAATTTGAAACATATGAAGAAATTATCAGGGATTTATGGACCCATAAAGTAAAGCTTTACCACTTTTGATGGTTTGTATATATATACTATATACATTGATGTCATCATTTTTGGCATTTGTCTTAATAACTCACATTCTCACAAGGAGTGGATTATTCATGATTTGCAATATCAACTGTAGCCACATCTAATTGTACCGTTGAACTCACAGTAAGCCACGCAGGACACACCATAAGGCACATGACAAACGTCACATCTTAGGTGACTGATTCTGACTCTACATCCTCTACAACAGGCAGCAGGACAAAAATGGATTCATCCCCTATATAGATGATTGACAGTCTGTATGTGGTTCCCCCATTAACAGCCATTTTCTGACATGTGCTGATCACCACGACTTGCCGCCCAGCGTCATTGTTTGAGCCTCTAGATTGTCAGCCCTCCATCTGCTCACTTCTGAGGCTTTCTGCTCAGAGAAAGGCAACTGTCAACAGTGACTTTACAAAAGAGAGAGGAAGCAGAAAGAAGCAGGGAGTGAAATGTGTAATTTCCATTCAGCAAGACTGATGGATGAAGAAAGGAGGGAACGGGGAGGAGAGAGAAGAGGGGGAGGGAAAGAAGGGCAGGGGGAGGTTGAATCATTGTGTGTGATAAAGAAACAGAAAATAAAAACAAATCTACTTCGAGATTAGAGGACTACTTCATATTCTGCATTTTTGTTTAATTAAGTACTTTTCTTGTATTCATTTAATTTAAATCTTAACTTTCCTTTATTTTTTCTCTCCTTATTTTACACCCCTCCTCACTACTCCTCTCTCAATTGGTACAAGTTAATTTAATAAAGTAATTAGTCTGCACTTCAAAACATATTTGTATAGTTATGAGGCAAGTCCCAAAGCACACCGAGGTACCTCACAGCAAAATCTAATGATGCTGTTGGTGAGTATAATTGTATATTGCTGAAGGGTGATAAACAAACAACAAACTGTTTAGCAGGTATGCTGCAAAGAGACTTGGTAGACAGTTCTCTTTGGGTTTAGTGATTTTTTTTTTTTTTTAAACAAAAGAATGTTTGCAGTTTCACTGAAAGTGGTACAAAAAATCCAGTCTGTACTTTGGTTGTGTTTGTGTGTAATCCCTTCCGCTCACTGTCTGTCTTGAAATACATCTTCTATAAAAATAAAACCCCATCTGAGACACAAGGAAGCAGTGAGCAGCAGGAGGCAGAGGAGACATTGGATTGGTCACAGCATAGTCTTAGAGAGGGGAGGGGAGGAGAGGAGAGGAGAGGAGAGGAGAGGAGAGGAGAGGAGAGGAGAGGAGAGGAGAGGAGAGGAGAGGAGAGGAGAGGAGAGGAGAGGAGAGGAGAGGAGAGGAGATGTGTTCAATGAGACGAAAAGGCAGGGATTGGCTTTCTCAGTGTTCTCAGTAAGCTCTTCTATTCACTCTGCTCTCCCTCATAGGAGAGAATGGAGCTTCAACACACAGCTGGTGAGACGGAGATAAAGCACTGACAGAGGAGCTTCAATGGATACAGTGGAGGGGTGAGGATACAGAAAGGAGGAAAAGAGGAGGCAGGGAGTTTGGAGGGAGAGCAGACTGCAACTCTCTGAGTTGAGAGACATCAGTGGGAGGGTCAAAGAGAAGAATCAGAAGGCAAAGAATACAATCAAAGGACAAATCACATAAATGGCAGAACACAGGAGAGGTAGGATAGATTATCCACTTTAACACATAAATCCATATAAAGGCACATCACTCCTTCTGACTATGTTTTATTACAACTCTACTGTAACTATGACAAGATATCCAACGACTTTATATGCAAAAAAAAACCATGAAACTCTTACTTTAGCTTTTTCTCTTAATCCTTTATACTAATACTGGAGAATTTCTCTTCTTCAATGACAGAGTCTGGTAGAGGTTTGAGACCCTGACTATGTATTGGAAATGTCAATTGTACAATTGTAGTCAGGGACATTTGTCGCACGTCAGGTTTCCCCTCTCCTGTCTCCTGTCTCCTGTCTACTATCCACTATCAAGCTAAAGTAAAAAAAAAAAAAAATCCCTAAAACTAATCAGCAAAAATACCGATTAGTTAAACTGGTCACAACTCATATTCACAGTAAAGCCACAAATGGCGATGGAAGGATTTTAATAATGAACCGTGATGTGTAAGCATGAAGTTATATAGACTGACAGGGAACTAATTCTTTAGACAGTTTTGGTGACTGTCATTCAGCATAGTCAGTGTGACATGGACTCTCGGGGGGAAAATCTAATTCTGGTGACAGACATGAGCGGGTCATGCGGCACTTTACTGCCTCTCATGTATTCATCTTATTTGGTGTCACATGAGAGAGCTCACAAGGAGAGAAAAAAAACTGATTACGGGCATTATTAGTCAAGACTGTGACTGAAGCTTGTATGTAATGATTAATGACAAAGACGTAGAAACGGGCTGAAGAAGACAATAATATTAACAGGAAACAGTTCCTGGCTTTTTAAGTTCACAATCAGCAGATGGATTTAATAGTAGGTTAGTTTTTGAATTCATATCTGCTGTCTCAAAAGTCCTTGGTTGCTTCACTGAAATCTGACCTAGAGTTGGACTGACAGCTCAGCTTTCACATCAGAATTAATGAACTCAACCAAACAGGCAAAGAGTATGTATAAGATAGTTTGTTTGAACTGAACCGAACACATTATATGGATAAAACCCATTTGTTCCACCAGATTTCAGTCCTACCTGAGCAGAGGAAGCGGAGCTGCTTGGGCGGAGTAGGTGGAGCCCGCTGCTCAGTTGAGAGCTGACAACTGACTTGAGCTGCACTTCCTGGTATGAAGTCTGGATCTCTCCGCCAATGGGAGGGAGGTGTTCCGGATACCTGCGCCGTCTGTCCACGTCTGTCTGTCTGCAGGTGCTGTCACCATTCCCTACAGGGACACAGAGGGAATTTCAAAGTGCTCTATTGTACACATCAGCAGGAAATATTGGTTTTTCTGATACAATTGACCTTCAGCCAAGTGTTTTTTTCCCAACCTGTTGACTTTGGATGTATATTGATTGTCAGTGCACTCTTACTCCAGAGAGTGTCCCAAGTTATGTTAAAAAAAACCCCAACTCAATGTATCCAAGACTACAAACCATGTGCATTTGAAAATGTCTGAGCATGTGGTTTTTACACACTGGCCCTGTGATTCTCCTTCCGTCTTTCTGTCTCTGTCTCTCTGGAGTACTCTGAACAAACACCCATGCTATTTATATTTTGACACCCCATCAGCATGGCAACCACACTTTGTTTATCCACATGAGGCAGTGGTTTTAGGCGTGTTTCCTACTTTAAAAAAAAAAAAATAATAAAATAAAATATAGTTATTTGAGGACATTTAGGTCTCTTTCATGAGCTTGACTTGCTTTTTGGTGAGTACAATGTTTCACTTTGACCAAATGCTTCCAGGAAACTCAGAACTATTATAATGAAAAGGAAAGCTGGTAACAAAACTAGTGCTTCCGTGGAAAATTTTGTTTGTCTGTCAGTTTTCTTGTTGTTTGGGTCATAGCCTGTTGCTGTTAAAATGTTAATTTCATACAAATACAAATCATTGGTGCTTTTTCTTTTATAACATTTATAAAAAGTCACAAAATATGTGACTGAATGCAAACTGACTCAATGCTGTTTCATAAAGCTTTATGACAGA
This sequence comes from Pempheris klunzingeri, assembly GCF_042242105.1. Classification (NCBI taxonomy): domain Eukaryota; kingdom Metazoa; phylum Chordata; class Actinopteri; order Acropomatiformes; family Pempheridae; genus Pempheris; species Pempheris klunzingeri. The sequence continues at coordinate 11,468,944 of NC_092027.1, forward strand.
AGCTGATTATTATCATCATAATAAATATATTTGTGCTGTCTGTCCCTTACTGTACTGTACCTGACCAAACTTCTCTTTACTACTAATGTGCAAAGCATTTAATCCCAAACTACTCCAGTGACACTCCACAGTAGACTTTTGTATCATGTATCACCTAGATGTGAATCTAACTTTATGACTATATTGCTATATTGTTATTGACTATACTGACTAAAATGCTCAGTGAACCCATCCAACACACTCTTCTCATTTACAGTAACCCCGGAGGCTGTCACTATAGCGACAAAGACATGTCCTAAGGTCATGGGGCGGAGCTGAGCATTAAGTTGAACCCTGAAACAACGCATCGCCTTGGCAACACAAAATCAGGTCAGTTGATCATGTGACAACTAGGCCCTGGGGACAGAAACTGATACCAAAGCACACTTTTTCTTGTTTGTACTAAGTTGACACAAACTCAGCAAACACCAGAGCATGAAGTAATGTGAAACCTGTAAAACACCTTTAATACACACATAAACATATACATATGTACAGTTTGGGAGTCACATGCATGCACTTACAAACGCTCAACAACAGAAGCACTTGTACAAACAAAGACACAAACATGGATTTAGATGACACACTAACTGCCTAACATTTTGCTATTGAAGACTGTAAAATAAGCAGAGCATCTGTTAGACAGTGCATTGTTGCCTGTCACATATAATCTGTGCATCATCTGCTTTAACTTGATTTAAATATTCTCATATTATATTCTATAAAGCCAGATTTTAACTTAAATTAGAAGCTAACTGAAGAATAAAGTAGAAGAATAAATAAACTAGATTACGAAATGACCTTCATGCATTCAATGCCAACTTTCTGTATGTGACAGTTTTCGATACTGTGATACAAAAAGCGTTGAGGTTCTCTTTACACAATGGCTTAAACCCATTTACTGTAGTAGTGTAGATTAAAAGCTTAATCAGCTCAGTAAACATACCTCACTCTTAAACAGCAGCACTGAGAAGCTCTATTTTGCGGCTGTACTAACCCTGCACTGTACAATCTGCAAAAGACTGTAACAGGGATCATTAAAATGAATGACAGTGTGATCTGTTCAGTCACTGAATAAGTAGAACTCTGAACTCTGATGTGGGGGCTCTAATATCTGATCCCTCCCCAGTAATACAATACACAGAAATACAAAGTGTAAAATGTGTACAAAGCTACAAAATACACAACTCAGAAATATTGATACAATTGATCACAGCAATGAACATGGAGACACACATAGCACATTAAGTACGTGCCTATGTATGCAAAAGAAGCATACAGGAAGTCAGTGCCTGCTTTAAAACATTACAGCTGCCAATAAAACCATTACTTCTCTTCCCTCTTTTCACAGTATACTTCAGTTGTATCAAAGTGTTAAAAGCCTCCCATTGACCAATAGTATCTTTGAGAAATTTCATAGTTGAAGAACTATGAACTTTCAACTGTATTCACCTCATCTATGTAATGGAAAAGAGTGGTCCTAATATTGTGAACAGTGTACTCATACATACAGGTTTGTAAATACACACGCACACGTGCATGCTTTTCCTCCTACTCAGCAGCCTAGGATTCAGTTCCCTGTCTGTCACACAACACACTCAATAATACTGCCAGCCTGAGTGCGTTTGAGTGAGTGTGTTCGTGTGTTCGTGTGTGTGTGTGTGTGTGTGTGTGTGTGTGTGTGTGTGTGTGTGTGTGTTCGTGTGTGTTCGTGTGTGTTCGTGTGTGTTCGTGTGTGTTCGTGTGTGTTCGTGTGTGTTCGTGTGTGTGTGTGCATCTTCATGTGCACCTATGAAACCCTGCCCTGCCCCTTTCAGTCTGCTTTTCTATTGGTCCCCTGCCTGCTGTCCCTCTGTCACACACAGGGTTGGACATGCATGCATGCACCCACGAACACATTACAAGTGCACACTCATATTCCCAGCAAGCACTGCTGTCAAAGAGCACAGAGCCAAAGGTGGGGTGGCGTGTGTGCGCGCGTGTGCATGTGTGTGTGTGTGTGTGTGAAATGAGTAGCAGAGCAGTATCTGTTGCAGGATTACGCCCTGACCTAGCTTGTCTGGCTAATGCTTCTGTTACCATCGACAACATCTACACCGCTACTAGAGGGAAACAGAGTGGAATACAAGAAACACAACCCCAGGTATTTAAAGAACATTATATTGTGTTTTTATTTATTTTTAAGTTTTACCCATACATCTCTGTCTCATTTCACGTCACATAAGCTTCTGTTTTCACACATTTTCAAACGTTTACTACTCAGAAGGCTAGGAGGGCACCTGATGCTCCCTTGTGGGTCTGTTTGGCTCAACAAGCATGTCCTTCTTTATGCTGCCTTTGTTCTTTATTTGTATTTTTGTATAAAAGGAATGGACAAAATGCACCAGAAGCCAACTGGCCTCAGAGGGGAATTCCACGGAAACTGACTTAAACTTGGCTATTCTGCAAAAGATACACTGCAACAAACCAAATGCCAAGAGTGTGCAAAGCAGTAATGAGAGCAAAGGGTGGCTACTTTGAAGAAACTAAAATATAAGACATGTTTTCAGTTATTTCACACTTTTTTGTTAAGTACATAATTCCACGTGTTCATTCATAGTTTTGATGCCTTCAGTGAGAATCTACAATGTAAATAGTCATGAAAATAAAGAAAACGCATTGAATGAGAAGGTGTGTCCAAACTTTTGGCCTGTACTGTAAGTTTTAGCTTCCAAGGACGATAGTTGTGTTTAGTTGAACACAACTGTGTCTGCACCAGCCGACATCCCTTCATGTATGCAAAGGGATACAATCATGACCCAAGACTCTCCATAAAGTCAACTAGTCATTATCAGTCAGATTACATAGGAAGACCTCAGAGGTGAGCCAGAAATAAACATATGTCCCACATTCATCAAGTTTAAAAGGTGTGAAATATTATTCTGACTGTCAGAGCAGCACATTCACTCAACTAGTTTACCTTAATATCATCAATATTTTTTTAAGAAACTGCGTACTATGACATATACACTATACGCACCACTGCAATAATTCCAAACATCTTCATATTTATTTCTTGTTTTAATCATTTCATCTGTTCTGTTTTGTTTTAGACACATGTTCAAACATGAACCAGGCCTTATTATGATCCAAATGTATTATATGTAAATGCTTTGGAAGTACTGTGAACTATTCTGCTGGTGAAGCTCAATAACTAGAGAATGAGAAAAGCAGTGAAAGGGAATGAGAGGCAAGGTGACCAACGTGGAGGGACACAGATAGAAAGAAGAAATACCTCTTGGTTATGCAACTCACTCACTAACCCTATCTATCACTATCATTGCAGGTCAAAGTTCAGCACCCTTAAAAGCTGCCAAAATGTGCTTCTGCATACCTGTTGATCACTCTTTCTCCTGCTGATAAACACAGACACGTCTCCACTACCATTCATGCAGTATGCATACATTCACCATGCAACATGCCTCGCAACCTTGATAGCATGGAGAGCTGTGCAGCTGACGTAGACAACAGCGATAGCAATAGATACTTTAACACACTGTAGCTTCGATAAGGCACACTAATGAACGTGATAAATGGAGATAGAGACACAGTATTGAGAAATCATCGAGAACCTGCTGTTTATGAAAAACGCTGCAGAAGTTTAGGTTGAAAGCAATTGCTCACTCTCTGACTCGCTTCCATTAGGCCTTCACAGGTGGGCATGTTAATTGTGCATCTCCTGATGTCATTAAACTTCTTGTGAAATAATAACAGGTGTTTAATGTCATAGTGCGATCACATTACTTCACACAGGAATTTAGAAGGTCAGCATTATGATAAACTATAAAGGTTGTGTTTGTCATGTTACTCGTAAAAGTAAAGTCAAAAAGTAGTAAAGTTCAGTATCAAGAAAATGCATTTAGCTGTAGTAGAACATTTCTTAGGTCTGTGTTGGTGTTGTCAATTCCTAGAAAAAGCATGATGTCAGCTGCCCTTAAACCAGAGGTTTTTAATGTAGACTAACCAAGGTTTGAATCAAATCCTTGCCATCTCATTTCTTCTTCTCTTCCTCTCTCCCTCTTTTCTCCTTTAAGTCTCGTATTTTTTCATCTCCTCTCATCCTTTCCTCTTTCTTCCTATCCAATACTAGCATTCTTCATTGCAACACATCATCACAACATACCAACATCACCGAGACACGTGAAAAAAGAAGATAGAACAGAGAGAGCAGAGAGAGAACGAAACTCCTCCATTACTCTCCTCTCCTGTATGTGTGTGTATGTACAGTATTTATCTGCGAGCTCACACGTGTGTGGCACGCTAACATGTGTAAGTGAGACTGACAGAGTGCACTAACGCTGAACATCAGAGCACAAGTTGCCACCTGAGGGAATTACTCAGCATTCCTCCGTCAAAGCGCACTGGCGCAGAGGGCCTGGAGACGCAGGAGTCACAGTGGGCTTTGATCACCCCCCCCCCCCCTAAGATCCCAACATTGGGATAAGGGGAATACGCTGGGAGGGGGGCCTGCAGGGAACACACACATATACACACACAGAATCACATCTTCAAAGGTGTACACATGCGCACACGCGCACACACACACACACACACACACAAACTGGGGTCTTCAATTTACATTTTTTTCAAACATTCAAAACACATACAGTATATGCTCCCCACGCATGCATAGTAATAATCTACTGCTTTTGATCCTCTCTCATGTCTTTTTCTCCCTCTCGCATTCTCATACTGTACATGCAGTACATGCGCACACACACACACACACACTATGTATAAAACAATAACACAGAACTCTCAGTGTCACGCAGTAAATCATCTCTCCTTCACTTAAACATATTTCCCACCTTCTCACATAGAAGACTAAAGAAATAAAATCAACCAACCATGCAATTAAGAAAAGGTAATTTTTTTACTGTCAGCAGTAATCTGACAGTGATGCAGACGGCAGGTACAATGGCCAGATTACAGGCGTACCACCACTGCGTTAGAGTGAAGTGATACAAGCTGCTGCTGTAAGAGCGGGTTTCATCAGACTTCATTCTCCTCCTTGACAAACTTTTAGTCTCACTCGCCCCCACAATTTCATTCCTGTCAGAGTGTACTGAATAACGAGTCAACCTGTCCTCTTTTTCTTGTCTGTCATGCTTTTAACTGTGGCAAGAGAGCTGTTTCTTTTTGATGCCTTGAATGCTTGTAGAACTCAAAGGTGAAGTTCAGTGGGTAAGTACAGAAAATATTCTGCAATCGGGGTGGCAAACTTTGATGTGGCACCTTTCAGAAAAGTAAAACCACAGTAAAAACCAAAGCGAAACCACATACATATATTTTTGGATCAGAGTGGGAATGGGCTCGAAATTACTTTCGCCAATCGACCGTAAATTTTAAACAAATTTTATTTGCGTGTGACTGAGTGCCGATTGGTAAAAAGTGGGTCAAACACAAAACAACTAGCTAAAAGTCTAACTAACTAACTGAGGAGGAAAATGCAACTAGCTCATAATAGAAGGCCTGAAGGTAGCAACTTGAATCTTGTTTTACAACTGCTGACTGATTTTATGTTGCTTTCAAATGGTGGGGGAAGAAGTAACATTAAAAGGATGAAATATTAAAAATAAGCACAAAAAAAAACCTTGAATCATGGTATAATCGGGCTTTAAAGCACACACACCAGAGAAGTGTGTACAGTTGTACAGTGCTCACACTTGCATACAGTAACACTAGCTGGGAAAGCTCTTTGTGGCTGGATTAACACCTTGTCATGTGCTTTCATAAAAAAGCGTGTTTGATACCGTCAGAGTTAAAATAAAGAAGAAACATTTAAAAGATTTGTGCTCTAGTGCACATATTTGTATCTTTTATGTCTCTGTAACGCACCAAATGCTTTAATATCCTTCTTTAGACACTAAGGTGAGAGGATAATAGTTATTATGGGGTTCACAGTACGACCTAAGGAAGTCACCAGCATACGTCATGAAGCACCATGGCTGTGGCAGGTTCCTGCTGGCAGCACAGGTGCTCACATGCACACACTTAACACACGCTAAACACACACACACGGACACACAGACACTTGGCCAGAACACTGCAGGTACCCCCTTCCAACCCCACCGATGTACATAACTACACACAAAAAGATGCACACAGACACACACAAAGTGCAGGTGCTCACACTGCCCTACCAGCTGTCCCTCGAGAGCCTGCTACAAGGTCTGATGACCAAGACAGAGAGGACAAAGGAACAGAGAGACTGCAAGAAAGAGGACTGAGCAGACGCCAACACTGACAGGTGTGTGTACTATATGCGTGCCTGTCTGTGTGTGTGTGTGTGTGTGTGTGTGTGTGTGTGTGTGGATGTGTGTCAGGTCATGGCTAACTTCCAACATGCTGTTCTGCCCTTAACCCAAATAAAGTCTGGTTATCTTTGTTTAACCTTGACTGCTAGTGCTGTGTGTATATTTTTATGTGCATGTGTGTGGATGTGTGTCTGTGCAGCATGCTCTTGGTGACCTAGTATGACTGCAACATATGTGCTCATTTGAATCTGCAAAATCATCAAAAAACAAGCCCAGAGGAAATAAAAACATCAAAAACGCTTGCTCCTTGAGAAATCTAATACTCAGCTAACTTAGAGCTTAATGTGGCATTTCAGGTCAGCATGGTTCTTCAGGTCATTTTAAGTTGCGTCATTGTCGTGCCGTGTCATGTCAGCTGCATGACACATGATGACATGTTGCTATCTCTCACTCCTACAAAAGACTAACAATCAGTTATATAACCAAGGTCACAGGGTCAGAGCAGCTAACACATCGTGGCCACACCCTGCCTGGCTATTAGCGTTCCATAGTGAGCTTCACTGTCAATACTTGACAGGCTGGAGAATTACAGCAGTGCTGTCCTGGCTCCGGGGGCCAGGCTCCAACACGTCTAGTGTGACCTCTCCTTTCCCTGCAGCTACACACACTATAGCCACGAGAAAATGCAAATACCCCAGACAGATAGTAAAAGATAACAAATAATAATAAACCGATTAGTTAAAATCAAGTCGATAGAATTTTCATCAGTGCTTTGCTTCCTATAGTTTTTTTTATTCCCGTAGCTACTATCTACAAGGAAGCACATGGACAGATGCTTGGCTTATATATCATGCAAAGGAAGAAATAGTAAGAGCAAAATCCCCCCCAAGCCAAACCACACATGATTTTTGTGCTAGTGCAATGTGTACTAGCGAACAAACCACATCTTGTAAGGCACTATCCCCTGTCATTTATAACTCTTTCAGTGTGGAGTTCTGTGTAGTATGTACAATTCTGGTGAGGAAACCCATAGCTAAACTACTTCCAGGGTGTCAGGATTAAATACTGCTCTATTTTTCAAAGATGATAGCTACCTTGAGGCGACAATGGAACCACTGAGACATGGTATCATGCTTAAATAAAGATTCAAAAAAATGTCATGCTCTTTTACTACCTAGCTATGTTTTCCAAAATAAAACAAACTGCTCCACACAAAGAGAAGAGGCATGTTGGAGCTTGCCCAGTTATATATTATAATATGTTCTTTGCAAGTACAATTGTGCGGTTGCTAGAGGCAGCTTGTTAGACTCTGGGTGTTAGTCACAGGGATGGGCACCACGGGGCTACACACTGCTACAAGGTCATACAGAGATTACATTGTTGGAGGGTCCAACAAATAAAATGTGAACTCACACAAACACACATAGTCACAAAGAGATTGTAATTAGCCGGTGACAGCCACTACTAAATAAATTTGAAATTTATTTGACAATCCAAATGACGCAGGTATTAAAGAGTAATTAGGAACGTTGAACTCTATCCTCTCTCAAAGAACCAGTCTGCATTTTAGTATAAAAGCATGACAATATTAACATTCCTTAACATTCACTTAGAAATCATATTTGGAGCTTATATTTGTCTGTCTTTGCATTAAAAACCCACAAAATGATTTTGAGCTTAACAAACAAACAAAGTTCAATCCAATGAATCACTGCCAACAGAGCCAGTTGCAGGCCAAAAGTTCAAATGAGGACAGTGGTACTGTAGTGACCGATTCTGCTTTTCTATGTAAAAGAAAAGACATATGCACACACACACACACACACACACACACACACACACACACACACACACACACACACACACACACACACACACACACACACACACACACACACACACACACACACACACACGGTCTCCAGTCAGGGAGTTCTAAGTGCAATCTCTTCTGACACATAGTGTACCAAAACCCCCTCTCACACTCACGGATTAACACGGATACAGCACACACACGGGCACTCTCACACACAATCACACACACTCTCTCTCTCACACACACACACAGACACACACACACAGGAGTGCCCCGAGTGTCTATACATGATTAAAAGACTGAAAGTGGGGCAGGCGCACAGTTCTAACTCTGTGAAATTACTGCAGTTCCTTTCAGCCCACCTCAAACACACACACACACACACACACACACACACACACACACACACACACACACACACACACACACACACACAGAAACACACATCCAACAAGGTCTATGTCCAGTTAAGTGTGCACAGCTACACGCACACTCATACTTACATATTCACATGTCCACAACCCACAAAGCATTGGTTCAATAATTGAGTGATTCCCCCAATGAAGCAGGAGAGGAGAGGAGAGTCACTTATTGTTGCTGCCCAGACAAGAGACGATAAGACTTTTAAAATATCAGGCCCTCCCATTCATTCATCTCCCTTTCACGCTTTTACGCTCCTCAGCATGGACTGAGTGGGGGCCCACGAAATGCTCAAAGAAACTCTCACCTTGCACAAAATCTGGAATAGGATCCATGAAATCTTTGTGAATTGCGTGTGTTACAGGAAATCAGCTTTTAATTTTTAGTGGTGAGCTGTGAATAGGAATCTGGTTTCACTGTACAGCATTGCATATTTCAAAAGTAGCTTACACAAAGCTTTTCAGCTGAGTGCAAATTAAAGGATCAATTTAAAGGATTAAAAAGATATCCTGGGGAATTGAAAGGCCTCATTAAAGTCAAATCAGTGGTCATGATGCTTGCTGTTGATATACGATTGGAATTGCTGCTCACTGAGATATTATTTGGAAATAGCATGGTTATTATTTAGAAAACTATAGCACTTGCATCAGATATTCAGTGCAAAACCTGATTTTTATTTTTTTTTTAGCTTATTATCTACATCGTTTAGGGATCATCTGGACATTTAGTTTGCAACCTCTCAGCTTTTCACAGAAAACATCTGCAAACTTTGTAGGAGCCAAAAATAGCTCTCAGATGACAGTTTGCTTTCCCAGTTCTCTGAACCGCAAACTTATTATCTGGTCAAGTAAATCAAATCTTTGTATTTAGATATCTAACAGAAATGAGGCAAGAGTCATTTAACCCCTGCCATATCTTGATTTTTCATAGTACTTATTCAGTGCAGTTTCTATTCTATACTTGACAGGACAAAGTGACTTTAAACTGGTTTTAAGTGTTGAGTCACACATTCTTTATGACAGAAACTGATACATTTAAAATATCCATAATTAAGTAGAAATATGTTTTGCGCAAGGCAGTTAAATCGATCCCCCGATTAAACCTCAGATAACTCTCTTAAAAGATGGTCAAACACGAACATATTGTAGCTACGTCCAGCTCACACTGAGTCATGCACAAATGTTGAGAATCAGGCTGGAAATCTTCCATGACTCACAACACCTTGGCCTGAGAGACACGGCTGAAATTACTTCTGTTGTTCTGTGTTAAACAGATTTACAAAAGGAGGTGCCTAGGATATGTCTAAACTGTCTCACTGCTTCATCATATTTGTTAGTTTCCCAAAAAATAATGTCTCTAGCATATGCTGCTCAGTTATGAGCAAATGATATGAGTTGTACTTTGTAGTGGAGAAGAAGCAGTGACACTGGTGTAAGTTACAAAACTTTCACTCTGTGAGCAGCCAAAAGGTAATTCGAAAGAAAAACTAGACAGCCTGAGCTGAGCCACATCTGGTCAAAACCTTTTTTTACGTCTCGTGGGGCTTACACAGAAAATCTTATAAATGAGCAAAGGACACAAGCTTACTACCTTTACGAGGCATTATGAAACTGTGCCTTAGTTTTAAAAGATTAAAAGTAAACAACAACAATATAAACCCTACAAATCTCTTCCTCAAAGCTGAACCAGAGGGGACTGAGCAGTATTATTATTGGTGGACTCTAATCATGTGTTGCGCTTGGCAAACGCACTTAGAACGAAGAAAAACCTTTGCAAAAAGTTCAAATAGAAACCTGCAAATCCGCCAGCTTCTTAGCAGCCTTGTGCAAGGTTTCCTAGAATCAGATCATGGGCTCTTTGTGGGACAGGGGAATTGAGTTTGGATGTTGTGATTTGAGGACAGTAAGAACACTGTTGTAATGTGAATCTTTGAACTTGTGGATGTGTGCAGTTTTCGATTGATCATTCAGCTGAAAATGGGTGCTTCTGTTTCAGCAGCACGGCCAGATAAACAGAAAAAGCAGAGGCAACACCGCAAACGATCATTTCCAAGAGAAGAGTTTATGACATTCAGCCTAGACTTGTTGCATGTCAGCAGATAGACACACATATACTCACATTTTACGCTGGTTAAAGCCCACATTTTACAATCAAGCATACATGGCAAACAATGCAAACTCTGACACTTTTGTCATGATTCTAATACATTTAGCCCTTATTGAGAGCACATGCTGCAGGGCTCCCTCTCTGAGTAAGGCAACTTACACAGAGCAGTATTTTGCAAGCACTTCTTCCTTTTTCTTAGGTATCCATGACATCTCGAGTTCCCTCACTATCAATATGTGGACATTACTCGGACAACCAAATAAACACAAGCAGTCAGCACTAAAAACCAAGCTGCAAGACAGCCTCAACTGGCTCCTACTCTGTAACCTTAGTGAGCAACGCCTCCTCAAAACTCAAATGTACAGCTCAACTCCAAAACAAATACCTGCTGACAAACAAACGCCTATGAAGACATTTTCTTTTGCACAGTTACTAACATGTCAACAACTCTGCCGTGCCTTGATAAAGCAGAAAGCGTGTATGATGCAAATAAAGTAAATACAGAGAACCTATTGGGAAACAACAGCTGAATCGAGGGGAGGATCAACATTCTGGCTTCAGCTCTTCATTGGCAGCATAGCTCTTGAATATGTCATTACTAAGAATGATCAGCTGCAGTAAGTTCCAACTAGTTCACTGTTGTTGTAATTCCTGCTGCTGTTAATCCTCTAGATGTGTATTAGCAGATGTTATCTGACGCTCAGTGTCACAGTGAATCATAGTGGCCCTGGCGGGGTTCAGACCAGGGTCACTCTAGTTCCAGGGCAAAGGTCGTGGAGTTCAGGTCAGTCTGACCAGACCTCGAAACCAGCAGCATGTGTGTCTCCTCATGTTGCTGCTGGGCTTCCTTCAGACGCCCCCCCCTCCTGTCTAGTATGTAAGATATGTGGTCTGAGTGTTTAAGCAAAAGTACCTACAAACCAAGCAAGCATTTACCTCAATAAGAATTCATCAAGGTGAACAAACAATGGAGAAAATATGTTGTATCTTACACAAGGCCATCTACTAAATAGCCTTCAACTGCAGCAACACTGGTAGAATTAAATCATCAATGAGGTGCATCCAAGACCTGAACTCAAATATTGAGGCTTATTACACAACTTTGTTGAATACTATTCTGTCTGTTATTTCTGTATGGCAGACCGTTGCCATGTATAATAGACCTTTGCTATGAATGCAGTTCTGTTAGCATAAGCAATAAAATCATTTTTAAGGCAGTATTTTCTGTCAAATGGTTGATTTCTTTAGAATGAAGCTGTTTAACAAGCAGGATATTGTACAGTGATATATTATTATTATCATCATATTCTATATATTATATTCTTTGTGGTTTCCATTCAGTGAAGTACAATTTCAAAAAAATAGATACTCGACATGTGCTACATTAGTCACAGCAGTTATGACAGGTGTATTTTGTTCAAGCTTGCTGTTCTGAAACAACATTAATTTTGTATGCTCTCACTCATAAGGGCCCAACCCTTGGCCCACATGCACACACAAACTCTCTTTCCCCTGCCCCTCCCCAAACACCACTCCTCTTGCTTTAAGTAAGTGTAAATGGTATCCATGAAGTGCCTCCTTAAGGGTTATGCTACCTCTGTACACCCCCACCCCCAACCTCTGAGTAGTAGTCTAAAGTTAGGCATCGTATCCTGTCAGGTTGCAAATTCACTCAGCTATCCATCTCAGGCAGCCATGCTAGAGAGGTAGTGTGGGGGCAAATCGCTGGCGGAGCTAATGGCACGTTATGTAGAATTAAGCCAAGCTGACTGGGCACTCACCTCAGAAATCAAAGCACTGAGCCGAGAGACGAAGGGGGGAAAAAAAGCATCTCTTCACTCAAAAAGATTGTCCGTTGTTGGGTTTTGAGGCTAATTGGTGGTGAGAGGTTTGACAGGAGCCGGGGAGTTCACCAGTTTTTGTTTTAGGTTAGCGGTGAACGCTACACATCTGACAAGCAGGTGTTGCAGGAGCCCATTCAGAATCTGTCTTAATGCAGAATGTCTTTATGTGCTGTGGGAAATATTGTACTAACACTTTCAGAACACATTACAGACCACACAATGTAGTGAAAGCAGTGTGAAAATTGTCTTTTTTTTTGTTTGTTGTAGCTGAGTTGCAGTGGCCTGACATTAATGGGGCACGCTATAAGAGGAAAATAGTAGAGAGTACAGAAGCAAGGTCATCAACTAAAAATAAAAGTTAAGCCCAGACAATTTATTTACTTCATCACTATTACACATTCACTTCACTCACATGATGGAAACAACACCTGAATACTGAGCTTCAATATGAAAAAGAAATCTTTAGATAGTTTTAAAAGGATCGACATACACAAGTGGTTTGGATGAATAAATACTACAGCTACAGGGTGAAACACCCAGATCCACATCAAGAGTGACTGTCAGATGATCAATGCAAACATTATATATGTGTTAATTACATACAATATATGAAAACATCTGTTTTTGACATTACTTGCGGTTATGCGTTTCCTTTCTGTATAGGTTAGCAAATTAGACCTCCAGTTTCTGCTGATGTGAAATACGTGTTTAAAGATACCTGTTTGTTCTATGACAATGATGATTCCAAAACCACCTGAAATGTGGCTCACTGAGATCTGACATCTGGGAAGTTTAAAAGTTCCCGTAAGAGCTATTAAGGTTATGGAATGTACAAATTATTTTGGTCTGATGAGGATGCCTAGTAATTTCCTATTGGGTCAACTTTCTTCTCCTACCACAGGTATTTTCCCTGGGCAAGCCCCTGCAATGGGTGTGTACACTAGCATAAGCACAGCTGCACCAAGTGTGTGTGTGTGTGTTGTACGTCCATGTAAATATCTGCTATGAACTACTGTGTATTATGAACCTGTTGGTAAGTGTGAGATTGGTGTGAAATGTGAGATGTTGCATGGACACATTTATTTCTGTCTGCTGCGCAGTATGTGTATGAGGGTTTTACATCATGAGTTTGTGAACATGAGTGTGTACAAAAGTGGCTCATCTAGATATGACACTGAGCCATTTTGCAGCCAAATTACTTCCCCCAGTGTGGCAGTTGATAGTAGATGACAGTGTCAGGAAAGCAGACCTGGCCGGGCCACCGTGAAACCTCACATTAACCTCATTTATCTGTGTCGTAGCTCATCACCTGACCCGTTACAGACTCACTCTCTGATGAAAAAATAAAACAAGCCTGAGCTACAGCGGACACAAACACACTGTAACAAGCTGGCAAAGTCCAGGTTGGGTGGTGCTGTCACCCAGCTCACCCTCCACACACTAAAATACCTAACTTACTGCACACACAGCAACACACTGTCATGGATACATGCAAACACAAATACACACTGTGCTCATAACGCAGACCACTTTTCATGTTCCTCAACACAAATGTTCACTTTACAGAAATCTTACACAGCCAATGGAATTTGTGATTTAGCATCCCTGTAATTTCTTTTAACTTTTCAGAATCAGAATTCCTTTAATAATCCCCAGGGGGAAATTGCTTTTTGTTACGCACAGCTCCAAAAGAATAAGAATAAACTTCAAACACAAAAGTAATAATAATGATAATAATAATAATAATAACTTTTACAAGAGTATGAAGATATTGATTTTTTATTTTATCAGTGCAGTACTATGCATAACACTAGACAGAAATAAATCCCATTAGGTGTGTACTGCCATATTTGTCTTCTACTGTGCTTTTGTCGCAGGAGTAATAACACCATCTTAGATCATGTCGGCGTAATTTATAGCACCATTTAAGTCACCGCTCCTCTTCACCGACGTACACAATCCTGTTACTTTCAAGAGACGTCTCGGTGCTAATCAAGCAGTAGTAGCAGGCCACTGGAGAAACTTTGTGAAAATATAATATTATCAAACAATCTAGTCTAGGATGGTGAAAGACATAGAGAAAGAGACACTCTCTAGATAAGTCCTGATAATTATAATTGGTGATGGGCTCATGGGGCTCATGGCAGGCAGGGAAAATCCTGGCTCACTCTGTCTTATCTCTGTCAGCAGTGTTTTAGCACACCTCCCTTACTGTCATAGCCAAATGTCCCTGTTCCAATGTCACGAGCTTACTACATAGCTAAAGGAAGGGCCAGAAATAATAGCTAGTCAGTCAGGCAGCCAGCGAGTCAGTCAGCCAGACGGGTATCCAGAAAGCTTGTCAGCTAGCTAGCCTGCAGCCAAGCATCCAGCCAAATGTCCAGCCAGATGAGGCTGATCCATGGACATCCAACCTGCCAGTCATCCAGTAAAAAAATGAACTGGCCAAGCCACAACTACTAGCCAGCCAGCCAACCAGACAGACAGACAGACAGAAAGAAAGCCAGCAATCCAGCCACGCATCCAGCGACTTGCTCCATTCAAACCACACCACAGCTCTGGCAGAGGAAATAGTTTCAGCCTTACAGACACTGTTTTAAACACTGCCTGTGGTTTAGGTGCACAAGCTTGTCTCAACCTGTCTTCCACTGCCCACCCATGTATGCCCCGATCATACGGTGACCCCGGTCAGTGTTTTCACTTGCGTCAGAAGGAGTGGGACTGTGATAACAACTGACAGTGGACAGACTGGAATTCAGTACTTCTTTGCACAAACCACATCACGAATTATCAATGAGATGAAACACCCAAGGACGCCTTGTACTGACCCTCCCCGCGCTGCCATGTGCTGTGTCTTGACATCAGCATCCTAAGGAGTAAACAGTAGTAATGGAAATTAAGCTTGTGCCAAGAACAACATTGGTGAAGGGTGGGTTTTGGTATTCCAGGGATTGTTTCTATCACGGGCCATTTTCCTGTTATTGAATTCTTCTCTCTCAATGCATATCCTCCTGGCTCAGACTTAAGTCATTGTTGATACCCACAGACCCACCTTGCAGCTGAGGGTCTGAGTACTTCACTCTCAATAATTGAGGTAGAAGCTCCAGTAAAGCCAAAGCTACACAAAGAGTAATTTTCTTGACTGAAATGTAATTTTTTTTTTAAAGATTTAGTGCAACAGGCACATAATGGGCACTCTTCAGTCCCCATTCATACATTTTGATCCAACATGAAGTTTATTACACTTTAAGGTGCAAGTTTGTATCAGTTCACCCTGATATAAAAGGTAACTGATAACTTTCATGTGCAAGAAATACAAATACGAAAAGTGACTTGGAATAAAAAAGCAGATTTCTGCTTCACTTTTTGATTGTTAAGGTCAAACAGGGTTAATACTATAGAGCATTATGGGCACTGATGCTAATATGGATTACATATTACTGAAATACCTAATGTAATCCATTACAGATCTAGATTTTCCACTGAAAGACAGCATTGAAATACAACCCTAGTATTTTGATTAATATATTTACACTACTGCCCTAAATAAAGTCAAATTACATTTTTAATCAGGATCAACATTGATTACTTGCCCATTTATCCTAATCTTTACACAGACAATATCTGTAAATGCAACTCTTATGTTTGGGTAATAGAAATCATTACATTTGTGTTCCAATATATGCACATGACCCTGATTCCTAGTGTTCTTCTTTCATCTCTCTTCCTCATCACTATCTATCTGGCTGTGTCCCAGGTTGTCAGCTTATCCCTGTCCCAGGCCTGGAGCTCTATGGGGAAGAGAAGAGTCTGCAGGAGCTGTCTGACTGCCAGTCAGTGTCAACTCCCCACTGTAATCCTCCACTGCCTCTGATAAGGATAAGGCAAAGAAGACTAGGCTAGCAGAAGAGAAGAGAAGAGAAGAGAAGAGAAGAGAAGAAAAACTCAGTTGCAAGAAGACATGAAACATAGACGATCTAAGAGAACAACAGAGACAGACATGTACATGCAACAACAAGCCACAAGAGCCGCTGCACCATTATGCAGTATTATACAATACCATCAAACATAGAGAAAATAACTCCAGCCACATTTGGATGTCCTATAAAGAGGGGGCTTTTATCAGTTAGGCTCCCCCTCATTTAACCAGGCCCTCTAACGGCCAATGTTTAAAACCATTTCCTCTTGCCCAGGCTTTGCTTGGAGTATGAAAATAAAATATGAATCAAGGCAAAGACATCAAAGGACCAGCATAGTGAATTAACTATTGCATGATGACTTACATGAGGTATCACACTTTGTGCATAAGCTCAGGCACAGAAACTATGGAGAGTCTATGAAACAGCTCTGAGGATTTTAACCAATTCGATGAGTTGCTTAAATTCAAACTGATGCACTCTGTCATCATTTAAACACTATACACTCTAGAGCTGCAGTCCACTTTAGCCTTTTACCGCAACCCACCTAGCATATAGACAACTGTATATCATGTCAGCCACACTGGCAGCCATTAAAGAGCTAAAGCCAACACACGGCTGAACTAAGTCCCAAAGCCAGCTTCCCTTTTTCACATGATTATTGAGCCATGCAGTGGCTTATCGACCCGACAGTGTAACACGAGTTTGTCTCCCTCTATTTCTCTATTTCTCTCTCTCTCACTCTCTCATTCAGACACTGGCACCACCTTGGTCATTCAGAAGATTGGTATTGATTAAATTGCCACTTCAAAGTAAAGACATAAGCATGGAAACAGGTTCAAGGACTGCAAATTTATACATACAGGACTGAATAATACATTTATACAATTATACATTTAAAAAATATATTAATGGTAGTTCAACAAGTGCATTAGTTAAGTTCAGTGGTTTACAAAACCATAAACACATGGTCACATTGACCTTCATATGGCATGTTGCTGATTCAATTGCCTGCCATGGCATCTCAATTGAATTGCTAGCGCTGTCCCATACAAACAGCAGTCTAAGAAACACAAGACTGTGCACTAAGCAATAAAGGCACACGATCACACATGGTGGAATGTTCTTTCACACAAAAAACTCTCATTGATCCCCTTTAAAAGCAGTATTCTGTGTGTGAGTGTGTCCTTTCTCTTGTGTGCATGCACGTGTACTCGGTGCACCCATGAATAGAGGAGGATGAAAGGAAAAGCTGAAAAGGTCTGAGCGCACTGCATGGTTCAACCAGACAGCTCAATCTCTTGATCTGCCCCCACCCCCACTCACCACTCTTTATTTTTTCAAAATCTTTTTTTTTTTCCACACACTTTGTTTCCCCCCCCCCCATGCTACACTACACACTGCTTCTTAGTGTAGCTCATGTAGATTCTTGTGAAAAGGGAGAAGAGGGAGACAACCACGGATTAATGTGTATCAGTAGACTGTTGTGACATTGCTTTCATCATCCCGCATTAAACATAAACTTTTTGTTTGTTTAGAGAGAAGGGCGGAAGAAAACAGGAGATTCAATATCTAATCAATATGCTGAAACTTATTTTTTACACCTATAATTTGTGTGCAATTTCTTTAAGTGAACTGCTTTGTCTCTTTTCAGTGTATGGTTCTCTTTGGAGACAGAGCTGGAGCCCCGAAATGTTTTCTTTGTACATTTTGCATCATTATAGCAAGTGTTTAAGTTTGTTATGGCTCCTTGCAGCACACTTCCACCATGTGTACATGAGAATTTCAGTCAGGGCTGTAGTGACAAACAAAAGCTGTACATAAGAGCAGATAGGTTCTTGATGAAGTGGCGTTGTATTCAACAGATTATTATTTGATGCAGCATGACTTTGAGATATCTAATCTGTCTGGTTACCACTGCTTTGTTGGTCTGCCCGAGCACCACCTAAAGCTTTTGCAGAGGACAATGCAAGAACGGAGCGAGAAAGTTTACTCACCCACATGAACTCCAAATGTCTAATGGGATATGAGTAATTGCTTATTTTAATTTTTAACACCTCTGTCTGCAATGTGTAACCTGTCAGTTATTCTCTGAGTAAGTTTTGAAAGTAAGTGCTCTCATTCAAACTAATTTCTCTTCAAATACACACACACACACACACACACACACACACACACACACACACACACACACAAAACACTTGTTTCAGCCACCAGCCTATCCATTTGCCCCTCCTACCCATCACTCACTCTACCTGTATTTGCAGGCTGGAGCATAGAGCCATTTCTGTCACTTATTCATTCAGCCGTGAAACCTCCGCCCAATCATTACCTGGAAATCTCTCTCGGCCTCTCTCAACCATACTGCTCATTATGGCACAAATTTCCTCTTTAAAGCAGCAAATTCAGAAGACAAAGAAAAGACTCCGGCATGATCCAGCAGATGTGTGTATCCATGTGTGTTTGACTGTGTGGGTCGGTGCGCACATATGGCTCTGACAAATGAGCCAAGCTCAGTTAAATGGCTTGTGATTAGGACACATTGGCTTCTAATTGCCTCTCATTACCATTTGAAAGTGAGTGGCGGCTGGAATCAAAGGCTATGGTGGCAGTGGTATAGTGTGTGCATGTTCATGTGCATGTGTGTGTGTGTTCATGTGTGTGTGTGTGTGTCTGTGTCTGTGGTAGGTGGGTGGACCAGCATGCCTGACTCACAGTGGCATGACCACACAATGGAGCACAATATTATGGTGTTTTCCTATTACAAAGCATGTTTCAAGTTCACGATCATAACTAAGCAAAGCATCAACTTCAAGAAACCTAAAACTGTTATCATCCTTTTATTTATCTAATATTGCTATTCTTATTAACTTAATCAAAAACCATTCTGCTCTAATCTAAAACTCAATGAACTTCATCTGGTGACCAACTGCAAATACTCCCTCTACTGTTCCCTAAACATACAGTTTTATTTCCTTCTCACTCCATGGTTCACCTAAAATAACTACACTTTAGCATTCTGTCATGTAAATTTTGGACACATCTGCAAGCTCAACACCTGGTTAATCCTTACGTCTTTATCCAAATTCCCTACAAGACTCACTGTTTATCTACCTTGCAAAAGCATGTCTATCTTCTCTCTCTTTCCTGGTCATGTACTCACCACCTGTAAGATTTGTTAGCTGTCAACCCCGATCCTAAAAGACCTGGTGTGGAATGACTGAGATAAACTTTTGTTCCATCCCAACCCTGAAATTCTTTTCTGAAATCCTGGAATGTACTGTTTCCACTTAGGTTACTTAACATCTGTAAGGCAAACCAGCACCAAAACTGCCCTGTTAAAATTCATTTCTGTACACCTTAGGTTGATCTCTTAAGCAGAACAGTTTATGTCCTTCGAGACCAAGACCTAAAACACGTCCATGTGGTATTCCACAGGGACTAATACTGGGTCCTCTTTGTTTTATCATCTAGCTCCTCATAATCATTAGAAAGCAAGGCGTTAGTTGATGCTCAGCTACACTCCCCTCCAAAAGTATTGGAACAGTGAGGCCAGTTCCTTTATTTTTGCTGTAGACTGAAAACATTTGGGTTTGACATCAAAAGTTGAATATGAGACAAGAGATCAACATTTCAGCTTTTATTTCCAGGTATTTACATCTGGATCTGATACACAACTTAGAAGATAGCATTATTTGTAACGGAACACCAAATTTTTAGGCGAGCAAAAGTATTGGAACAGATAGACTTAAAATACATTAACGTGAAAAGACTTAATATTTAGTTGCAAATCCTTTTCTTGCAATAACTGCATCAAGCCTGTGACCCATTGACATCACCAAACTTTTGCATTCTGCTTTTGTGATGCTTTTCCAGGCTTTCACCGCAGCCTCTTTCAGTTGTGGTTTGTTTTGGAGGGTTTCTCCCTTCAGTCTGCTCTTTAGCAGGTAAAATGCAGCTCTATAGGGTTGAAGTCTGGAGATTGACTTGGCCAGTCTAAAACCTCCCACTTCTTGCCCCTGATGAACTCCTTTGTTGTTTTGGCAGTGTGTTTTGAATCATTATCTTGCTCCACCATGAAGGATCTCCCAATCAATTTGGTTGCATCTTTCTTTAAATTGGCAGACAAAATGTTTCTGTAGACTTCTGAGTTCTGAGTTTGCTGCTGCCATCATGTGTTACATCATCAATGAAGATGAATGAGCCCATCCCAGGAGAAGCCATGACATGACCTCCACTGTGTTTCACAGATGAGCTTGTATGTTTGGGATCATGAGCAGATCCTCTCTTTCTCCAAACTTTAGCCTTTCCATCACTTTGGTAAAGGTTCATCTTTGTCTCATCAGTCCATAAAACTTTGTCCCAGAATTTTTAGGCTTGTCTCTGGACTTTTTGGCAAATTCCAGCCTGGCCTTCCTATTCTTCTTGCTAATGAGTGGTTTGCATCTTCTGGTGTGGCCTCTGTACTTTTGTTCATGAAGTCTTCTGCAAACAGTAGACTGTGACACCTTCTCTCCTGCTCTCTGGAGGTTGATGCTGATGTCAACAGTTGTTTTAGGGTCTTTCTTTACAGCTCTCACAATGTTTCTGTCATCAACTGCTGCTGTTTTCCTCGGTCTACCCGTTCAATGTCTGTTACTTAGTACACCAGTGGTTTCTTTCTTCTTCAGGACATTCCAAATGGTTGTACTGGCTATGGCCAATGTTAGTGCAATGACTCTGATTGATTTTCCATCTTCTCTCAGCTTCACAATTGCTTGTTTTCACCCATGGACAGCTCTCTGGTTTTCATGTTGGTTACACCTCTAACTATAAATGCAGTCTGCACAGGCAAAACCCAAATCTGAAACTGAACGTAGACATTCAGCGCTATTTATTGTTTGAATAATCAATGTAACAGGACTCACCAGGGCAACAAAACACACCTGTCAGTCACATGTTCCAATACTTTTGCTCACATGAAAAATGGGTGGGTTCAAACAAAAGGTGCTATCTTCTAAGTTGTGTATCAGATCCAGATGTAAATACCTGGAAATAAAAGCTGAAATGTTGATCTCTTGTCTCATATTCATCTTTTGATGTCAAACCCAAATGTTTTCAGTCTACAGCAAAAATAAAGGAATTGGCCTCACTGTACCAATACTTTTGGAGGGGAGTGTATATATATACATTTAACCCCTGGGTTACTATTTCTCTGCCTTTTCTGAACTGCTGCTTCTATAACAGAGAGAACCAGATGAGCCAAAGTCTCTGGAAATAAAATTATTTTAATTATTAAAAATACAACTTGACAAATCCCATGGCCTCAATATTTCTATTGGTCATGGTTACCTCTCTGCTCATGTTCACAGTCTTGGTGTAATTCTTGACAGGAAACTCTTTACCCTAAAATTCTACTGCAACAGTCACCTCCTTGGAGTCCTTGGACTTGCCCCACTTCCCATCGTTGTTCTTGTCACTACAGTATATAATTCTACACTATGGTTACCTTCTATACTGTGTCGATATTGAGGAAGAAAAACAGAAGCAGTTATAGTGAATATCAACCAGTTAAATTAATAAGTTAGCCATTCCTGATACAATGATACTGAGGGTACAATGATGAGGTCAAGTGACTCACAGAGCAGCAGGAACAAATAAACAGAAACTTGTGAGAACAGCCACTTGTATCAGTTATATATAATATGAATTTTGACTTAGCACTCAGTTTTATAAGAACTGGAGAAAGAGCTGCTCCAGCAGCATAATCCTTAACATACTCATCTGTATGCTCATTAGGTCTCAAATACTGTACATGCATATTTATTGAGATTTTGCTAAATTAACCAACACAAATAAGTACCACTTTCAAAGAAGCAACTACATACAAGAAATGTGATAAATTCTTATTAATATTATTACGATTGCGGCTGTTTAAAGTAAACTACAAACTTTTTTCAAAGCAACAGTCTGATAGGTGGTAATTTCCCTTTTAACTTAAACCTGACTCAGAGGTGAGTTAACAATCTCGTGTACATACATGTATCATAGTTTTTATTATCTAGATTATTAACAGATAGATTTGATGTTTGTACAGTAGCCACCCAGTTCAGGTTCATTAGTTCATTCATTGCTTCAGGGAAGGTAAATCAATGGGATACAGGACATGCTTCAAACATAGAAAGAGACATAATCAATTATATAACAAAGGAGAGTGTTTGTTCAAATATTACTAGGAGACTTTTTTTTTGTTCAAATTGCAAATAATCACACAGACACCAAGAGAAAAGGGGAACACTTAGAAGTGTGACTGAAGCTGGTGGGGAAAACTGCACCCTTTCTCTTAAGCAACAACATTTGACAACGCACTTGGTCTCATTTGGATGCCATATTAAATTCATAATGTGGGCCAAAGCATAGGTTACCACTTGGGACGCATAGCCTACCCTGAGAGCAACTCCGAGGTGTAAACAGAGTAAAAATAGCTTGCTATCACAGGCTTCCCTACAGTCCCGTTATATAATGGTCCAAGCTAGGATGAATGACATCACGGGTAGTCCAGCAATCACAAACCCTATGTCCTTTACAAACAGCTGGCATTGTAAAACACTGTGTAGTGACATATAAAATACGCAACACTACATTTCTTCAATAAAAGGTCGGAACATGCAAAATAGATGAGACTGCGTTTTCACACACACACACACACACACACACCGGACAAATTACGTGGACTGTGGTTAGTTGTTCTTCGTCTCTTTTCGTGTAGAGAAAACACTTCCGCGATGGTGAAACGTAGATAAAAATGTAAAAGCCTGCCTCTGACAGTCGTTGCCAGTGAGAAAAGAGTTCAAAAGAAGATACATGCGACTCGAGGCAACGCTATTTAGCAGTACGTGGAAATGTTAAGCGCCAAGAAACAGTCTGCAAAGAGGGAATGTTTGAGCCGAGGTCGAGTGGCGCAGTTACTGGAAGTGTGGCGCCTGCCCGACACCAGCTCGCCCGGCGGACGCGCTCCTCGCTCGGTCACAATCCAGCCAAACCTCCGCTCTCTTTCGCCCGACTTAAACACTACTTTGCATTTACGTTCCTAAATGACAAGTACATGCACCCAAACCCCGCACACCCGCGTACCGTTTGGTCACTTAAAAATAGGTCAGAGGGCGAAGTAAACATTTCCCAAGGCTTTGAAGTAAACCAGAGCGTCAGCGCCACCCTGCCCAGTTCTTCCAGCCATTTTCTCCTCACAGCTCCACAAGACAAAAGTGGCACGGAGAGAGCAATGACAGGTTGGTGAAATGAGTGCTGGACGAACAGTTTTGAGTGACTTACTGTGGGGTGTAACGGGCTGCTGAGTTTGTGTCTCTCCTTGTTGCCAGGGCTCCCCTGCTCTGCTCCGGCGCTGACGGTGGAAAGCGTCTCCCCTCCTAATGATGTTTGCAGCGCACAGCTAATAGCTCTCTGCCCCCACCTTCAGAGAGAGAGAGAGAGGGAGAGAGAGGGAGGGAGTGGGGGGAGAGAGAGAGGGAGAGAGAAGTTCAAAAATGGAACAGTTTGTAAGCTACTCATGCAAAAATATGAGAAGGCTCGGAGCAGAGCACATAGTGACAGAGTTACACAGTAAGTTCACTGACAGTACAGCACAGCACATATGCCATCATTAGTTCAAGTGGAGTGTGTGTGTGTGTGTGTGTGAGAGAGAGAGATGATAATCTAGTAAACTTGTGCTAATATTGGTTTTGTTTTTATAAGTCTCCAAAAAGTAATAGTAGTAGAACTTTCCTCCTGAGTTAAAGAACATTTCATCTTTAATCCTCCGAGTCCAGTCCATTGTGCTTCAGTACAGTTTGTGAGGTACATGTACTATACTTAAATATTCCCATTTTCTCCTAGTTTCCCCACATTTCATGTCTCATATCGTAATTTTTGTTGTTGTTTTGCAACAGCATATAAAGTAATGAAATTAGCTCCACATCCACCAACATTTCTACAATATATATATATATATATATTTTATTTTTTTCTTGTGTTTTTTATTATTAAACTTAAGGAGTCTTTTGCATGCTATGCTGTTAGTATTGCTACTCTTACTAACTTAATCTAAAATATTACAAATGCACAGCAAAAAGCGGTGTCTCAGTGAGGTCATTTGTCCATGAGAGGAGTCTATCACGTGCTGGGGATACCGTGCCATCTTTACGTTATATTGCACATTAAACCTCTTTTCTCAGAGAGCTGCTGTCAACAAGCCAGAAGGTCACGGCAGTCATTTGAGGCAGAGAGATCTCAGAGAGAATCAGCTCAGCTGAAGGCAGTGACTGATAGTCAGCTGACAGTGACAAGGTGGAAAATCTTAGCTGCTGATAGCAACTGTTTTCACACACACACACACACACACACACACA
The DNA here is from genome assembly GCF_042242105.1 of Pempheris klunzingeri. Classification (NCBI taxonomy): domain Eukaryota; kingdom Metazoa; phylum Chordata; class Actinopteri; order Acropomatiformes; family Pempheridae; genus Pempheris; species Pempheris klunzingeri. Next base: position 11,493,766 of record NC_092027.1, read on the forward strand.
CACAGACAACAACCAGCATACACAGAATCATGGAGTAATACTAGAAAACACTGCTGATGAAAGACATTTATTTACTCATGATATGATTCAGTTATTGCAAATTCATTCAGTTCAAATCACTCTCTGTATGTCAGTCACATATGTGATCATTTATAAAAAAAAATTGAATTGACAGTTTCCTTGACAAATTATTACTGTATGAATCCAAAATTTAGAAGTGTTAAAGTCGACCTTAAAGAAGTATGCAAACACCCAGTAGAGCCCTCCCCTCGATTTTGTTTTAATCATCTTGACCTCTTGTGGCCTCTCCCTGATTTCCAGTATGGCAGAAGACGCCTTCGCTTCTTCGTCACAGGAGGGTGCAACCTGACACTGACCATGAGCCGTAGGGTGCACGAGGCTGCAGAGTGACAGACGATCTGGGATGTATCCCACTCCCTGCCAGTCACTCAATAAGTGGCCTATTGTCCCGCACTCTATTGTGCCCTTGTCACATGTATTCCAAACAAAGAGACAGAGAGGTAGGCTGCCCTGTGTGCCAGCAGGCTTGCATTACATTCATGGCCTGGATGCATAGAAATGAAGAGAGTCTGGTGGTGAATGGACTTTGATATTTGAATGGAGACAGGAATGAAACATTTCAGTTCACAACCATTTATTATGCAGACTATGCACATGTTGGTTGATACTCAAAGTGCCTGTGGTGTCGCTTCCACATTGTGCGCTGTATGACTTTCCCTCACAGCATACGTGTTTCTGAATAAATCACCGAGTGATCCTGATTTGTCATTTAATAATAGGGTTGCCTCACGTCTTGCTAGCTCACAGACGTGCGTGCATATTCTCACTTGCATACACACAAGCATGTACTCGTATCAGCCTTTACTCTCTCTCTTTTGTCTGTGCATGTACTTACAAGTATACACCTACTCACTCTTACAGTGTGTTGGTGAATGGCACATATGAAACACTCATTTTTACCCGCTGAAAACTAACATTCAGAGCACGATAAAAATACATAGGGTGTGTGTGTGTGTGTCTAGTTCAGGGCCATGAAGTGAGGAATAATGCAGAACTGTTCCCAAAGGAGGAGCAGATTCTTCGAGGGTTGGGTTACTCCCCAGAGACGAACTTGTGCTCTTTGATGGAGGTGTGAACAGTATACACTCAGGGACAATAAAGTATACCAGGTGTGGCCTGAACGGGACGTGCCCTAGGAAATGGAGACTGGCTCTTTAAACCTGCATACCGTTATGGCTATTTTGTGAGATGACTCACAAAATTAAATGCCAATCCATTTTTCCAGTCTCAGCGATTAGAAAGTTCTCTTTTGGGGAAAGCGTAACGAATTAAATATCAGAAATGGGATAGGACATCAGTGCCAAACCTGTTCTAAAATATGTTCCTATCAAAACTTTTCTGTCAGTTTTAACCCTTTCTGACTAGAAAACTAAGAAGAACTCTATTCTGGCAAAGACATCAAACTAAATAAGAGACATCCACTTAACTGACAAGTATACACAAACAGGGATTTGACACTTTCCCCTGAGATGTGAATAAAAAACACCCTGAACTTAAAGCATGTGCTAAGGTAGATGAATAATTAATCATCACCTGCCTCCTGGAAGCAGCTTTTAGGGGATTTTCAAAGATTTTAATGGTCATGGACATCTCTGCTTTATTGGACAGCAGAGTAGCACAGTTTCTAAAGTGCATGCCACTTAACCTAGTACACTCAGCCATTGAGCACCCCTGCACTTCAGGCATTTATCTGATGGCATTTTCTTCAATTGTATGTGAATTTTACCCTTTATTTGTTCAGTTAGTGTGGATTCACAAGCAGGGGAAGCAGTAGGCCACTGCACAGACATGTCAGCTCCTCACAAAATCCAATAAAGACTCTTAGAAGAGAAACTCTCATCTTGCATGCGCTGAAAGCAGCTGTCAATTCAGATTTCAAGGCTACAGTGTATGTTGAAGTTCTTTATGCACAGCTGATTGTGCGGTTTACAGCTTCTCACTGCTCCCCCTTTTGCTCAAATATGGAAGTGTTTCAGGGCCAGGTACCCGACAGCATCATATCAAACACTACTCAAGGAGAATAAATGAAGTGGTTCACTTTATACTGTGCAGCAATATCCACTGAGGAAAAACGTTTGAATATCCTCTGCTCTACTTTAAATAAGATGATCACATTTTAAATGGTATTTTGTAAGTAATAGATAACAGTGATTCCCACAGTCCTGTACAGCCCTGTCAGCCTTTTATTGTCACTATTTCGTTTTTTACTTTAAGATGACTATTTCACACCACTTACCCATTATTGTTAGCCATTATCAATGTAGCCATAACTTCACTTGTTAATTATTTTAACCATTTATCCATAGATAGCTAGTAATCTAATATACACAATGTATCTTTTACTTCTAGCTATTTCTGTCAATATTTATGCATTGATTTTAGCCATTTTCACCATTAATCCATCACCTTTAGACTATTTTAGCTGGTTTACATAAAGCTATCTATTTAAATAGTTTGAAATTGCTTTTACCTCATAGCTTCAATGTCTCTGCTCACTAGCTTGTTTTCATGTTCACTGAGAATGTGGTGTTCATGTTTAGATTCAAACCCTAAATTCTATTTTACAATTTTAGTTGATACCCCAAACAACTGCAGATGCCCTTGGGTAAGTACACCTAATTGGTAATCAATAGATGATAAAATCTATACATTATACCTGCCAGCAAGAGTAAAGATTTTTATAATATGCTTTGCAACCTATAGGTCCAATATTGTCCTGGTTTTCGTTGCATAATAAACATAAATCCACTAATAAATTGGACCTCACACAACCACTTGCCTCTAATTCCCTTCCTGTTTTTTTCATACTGTGTTAACAATACTGATGCATGTCAGCCACGTGATATCTTCATTGAGTTCTAAACATGAAAAAACTCAATCCAGCCTCTGCACATTTTAATCAGTATATCACAACCACAAGCTCACTAATATACCATCATTTTCACACCACCTCTCTAACAACCAAATTACACAGGCTTAAAGTTGCCCTTGCAAATGTAATCCTGCTGTGAATGCCTGCTATCGGCTAACCTGTTCTCACACACCTTCCCCATTCCTCGACAAGGGAGAACGAAGCAAGGAGGATTAGGATGCAAAGAGAGTTCCCTAATCTGTGTCTTAAGCAGCCAATTGAATCAGGCTGTCTTGGGCGGGCAGATTTTGGGAAATAATCTCGAGTGCCTTAATGTGATCTTTGTAAAAAGCCCAGACCTAATTGGAATAAAGAAACATATACTCAGATTACTCAATAAAAGCTGTGTATGGTAGACACATGTTAGACATAAATAAATGTGTCACTCACACTATGTCTGTCTTTTCTCAGTCCAAACACACACTGACATGCACATAGTATTTCTGCTCTTGCACCTAAAAATCTGACACCAGCACATCAGAAATTGCATCACATTTTGCTTTTGATTAAACATAAGGAAGGATGGAAAGAGAGTCTTGGGTGGTAGCAGCGGGATAGGACCCAAAGGCAAATGACTGAGGCAGACTGATAAAGTAAGTTCTAGGTAACAAGGCACCACCAGATTACAAAAGGTAGAAAACAAAGGTATGACGCAATGCAGTTTAAACAGTCTGGCAAAGAGTGAAAGGGAATGGTCCAGCCAAGTGTCCGCAGATGATGGAAAAAAGAAACAGGTGAGAGACTGGGCGGAGCAGACCAAGTAACTACAGGTGTGTGAATGGGTGGGGCAGTCGGGGGATGGGGAAAGGAGAGAAAATCTGAGGGCATGTGGTGGACTGGTGGAGAATAGCACTGAACGACCTGGGAGAGCGGAAAGGTGGCTGGAGAGGAGAGATGAGCAGATTGTGACAGAGAGGCTCAGAGCAAAAAAGAATGTGGGGGGTGTGTGTATGTGTGTGTGTGTGTGTGTGTGTGTGTGTGTGTGTCTAACAGCCGAGTTCCCTCTGTATGAAAAAATAATTGGCTCTTAGTTCTGGACTGAGAACTTATTATTAGACTGCTGCCTTTGTCGATGAGACTGCAATATTACAGGAACACAGAATGTTTCTCTACTTATTACTCTGAACTGTTGTTTTACCTTTTTCACTCGCTGTTTAAAACTGTAATTTTGGTGGTGATATTTAATTCCACTCTGATCCATATTGTAGTTCTCTCTGCATAAGGTGTCAGCTTTTCTTTCAGTGTGACATCCATGTTCATCCCTTCATCCCCCAAAATAAAAACACCAGCCCCTCATGTATCATAAATGAGGATGGTTCCACAGCCATCTTTTCTGGCCTAATGAGGATAGAAAAAATGCCTGTTATGCCAGAGCCACTCTCCTCCTTCTAACCAGCGACTTTAATTATTGACCAGGCGAGGGAGGCTCTCCAACACACTTTTTGTACACACTCAACCATCCTAGAGTACACACACATGCATACAAACAGTGGTGAGTGATATCAGAACAGGCTTTTACAATGCACAGTCACCAACATGGGGGTCAGAGAGGAGTCAACTGGATAATAGATGAGCTTGAAAGAGGCTGCCGACAAATCCACAGCACTCGCCTTACACCCCGACTGCCTGCCCGGGCGCCTGATTTTCTTTTTTTGTGTGCGACAGTGTGACTGTGTTCGAGGAACAGAGAGAGAAACTGCCAATCTGATGAGCCACTTTTTGCAACACAAGTGAGAGGGAGAATGACAAAGGTAAAGGAGTGAAGAGGGGAAGATAGGGCAGAATGTTGATCTGTTGTGGCATGAGTGTACACTGCAATAAAAAAAACCCTTCATTTTAGCTGAGCATATGTTAAACTGGCTTGGTCCCATTTGTTTCATAACATAATAACCGTGCCAAGGCTGGTATTCAAGTATCATTCTAGAAACAATTAGTTGATTCATCGATTCGTTGACAGAAAATG
>NC_092027.1:12541220-12621220 GCF_042242105.1 Pempheris klunzingeri
CCTGCCGGAGCTGCTCTCACACTTTGGGTATGTCAGCAAGTCTAGGGAAGAGGCTATGGGGAACAAGTGGTATCACTGCTGTAAATGACTTTTATAATAACGGCAGGAGATCACCTGCTGTGTCACAACGTTTATTCTTTCCTTCCTAGGTGATCATGTGACCCATCTAGAAAACGTGTCCGAGGAGGAAATGAACAGGCTTCTAGGTATTGTCCTGGATGTGGAGTATCTCTACACATGTGTTCACAAAGAGGAGGATGCAGATACGAAACAGGTCTACTTTTCCCTCTTCAAAGTAAGCCCCTTCTTTTACCATTAATAAGTGCAAACACTGGATTTTATAACCAGGCATCGTGTATAAGTACACAAACCGCTTTTCTGCTTCTTTGTCAGCTGTTGAGGAAATCCATCCTACAGATGGGTAAGCCGATGTTGGAAGCACAGGAGAGTCCTCCATTTGAAAAACCTAGCATCGAGCAGGTAATCACATGTCTGCATGTGCGTCAAAAGCAACTCTACGCAGCACAAACGAGTGTTTTAGTGTGCCCATTTATCTTTGCCAAATAGGGGGTGAACAATTTTGTCCAGTACAAATTCAGCCACCTTCCATCTAAGGAACGTCAAACCATTATGGAGCTGGCCAAGATGTTTCTCAACCAGATCAACTACTGGCAGCTGGAGACGCCCTCCCAGAGACGGCAGAGGGTTCCCAATGATGACGCAGCGGGATACAAAGCCAACTACACCAGGTAGCAGCACTGCAAGACGTCCTGTGAACATGCATCAGCCCTGTTTCCAGTCGGTGTTCAAACTAAGTCGTCTCTGTGCTGTAGGTGGCTCTGCTACTGCAACGTGCCTCAGTTCTGCGACAGTCTACCCCGGTACGAGACCACTCAGATCTTCGGCCGGACGCTATTGCGTTCGGTGTTCACTGTGATGAGGAAACAACTGCTGGAGCAGGCCAGACAAGAAAAGGACAAGCTGCCGCCTGAGAAACGCACACTAATTCTCACACACTTTCCCAAGTGAGAAAAGCAAACACACAGAGACTCTGAGATTACACCACAAACAACATGAAATTGGCCACGCCACAGAGACTAATGCACTATACATGCATACACAATCCCAGTATCATACCACACAGAAGCCACATATGCATGCTTGACAAGTTTTTTTTTTTTTTTTACTATTGTACAGTTGTGGTTGTTTTGTTTTCCTTGGCTCAGGTTCTTGTCTATGCTTGAGGAGGAGGTGTACAGCCATAGTTCTCCGATCTGGAGCCAAGACTTCTTGGCAGGAGCATCAGGAGGGCAGATTCCTATTCACACAGGTAACACACACCCTTACAGACACACCCTTCAGAATGATTCACAATTTATTTACCTTTTTAAACAGACTAAGAAACGACACTTATGACTCATGACTATGTCAGTCATCACTGAGGTGATAGAACAAAAATATGTTGTTACAGTGTTAATGTCTTTTCTACTGCTCTGTAGTCATCAGTGCGCCCCCTGTGGCCAGACCATTGTACTACAGCACCAGTCCTGTGTCAGTCGACCCATCCACCTGCGGAAGTGTCAGTCCTGCAAGGAAAACAGCTTCTGTACTGGAACCAAACCCAGGTATCACAGTCAATAACTCATACAGTTCTATGAGTAATAAGTCATAAAGTTACAATTACTCCATGTTATTACATAACATCTCACATATGACAGACAACAATTAGGTAGCCACATGTTGTCTATTTAAACAGTGTTGATGTGGCATTTGCGCCTGACCCTTAGTCGCTAATGTAGAATCATTCAAGTCTATCTGTTGCCTCAAAGAAATCTTGTTTTGAGGGGGAATGTCCAAAAAACTACAACTAACCCGTTTCCTAAAATACTTGAATTTTGGCCTTAAAGCTCTATCAAGAAACAGAAGTGAAACACACCTCAGAACTGCTCCAAACAAACTGAAAGTAAGTCAGTTTCGTCAACAAGCGTAGGCAACAATTGGAGATGAGCCCAGAGTAAGCTGACCTTAAATGCTGGATCATGTCTTGTTTGGATTTAGATACACTGATCAGCTGGTGAGAGAGTGTAAAAGAGACATGTAATGAGGATGAGTGTCGTCCTCTCTGTCTGTGCATCACAGTTGGAGAAAAGCGCAAACCCTCAGAGCCTCTCCCCCATGAGGAGAATAAGAGACCCAGGGTGGTGGGTGACATCCCCATGGACCTCATCAATGAAGTCATGGCAACCATCACTGACCCTGCTGCCATTCCAGAGGTACCTAGTTATTCTTTTTCCTTTTGTTTTTGGATCCCCATTAGTGTGAAGAGAAATAAATGTACATAGGAAAAGGCAGGTTGCAGAAATCACATAAACTGGGTACAGAAAACTTTTGTCTTCCTGTGCAGACCAGCCTGCTGTCAGCTCACTCTGCACGTGATGAAGCCGCCCGTCTAGAGGAGCGCAGGGGGGTGATTGAATTCCACGTGATCGGTAACTCCCTAAACCAGAAGCCCAATAAGAGGATCTTGATGTGGCTCGTCGGCCTCCAGAATGTCTTCTCTCACCAGCTGCCCCGCATGCCCAAGGAGTACATCACACGGCTGGTCTTTGATCCGTGAGTGTAACTGCACCTTACCGTTACCCGTCACGTTCACAGATGTAGTGGAGGTTCACTCTGACGACACATTCGTCTTTCGCTTTCTGACAGGAAGCATAAGACGCTGTCACTGATCAAAGATGGCCGTGTGATTGGAGGAATCTGCTTTCGGATGTTTCCGTCGCAGGGCTTCACGGAGATCGTCTTTTGTGCTGTTACCTCCAACGAACAGGTCAAGGTGAGATGACTTCTGTTTCTCCGCTTGGGTGCGTTCACGCTGTCTGATTGGTCAGTTTTGACCATTTTCTTCTTTTTTTTTTTTTTTGTGGTTGTAGGGTTATGGGACCCATTTAATGAACCACCTGAAGGAATATCACATAAAGCATGAAATCCTCAACTTCCTCACTTATGCTGATGAGTACGCCATTGGTTACTTCAAGAAACAGGTAAAATGTCCATCAAAATGCATGATGCATTCTTGTAACATCATGGCTACTTCAGTCATATGATACAAATGTCTTCAAAACAAGTAGAACTACTACTACTGGTCTTTTTACTTGTTTTTTTTATCTTTACATATTCTTGTAGGTGTCATAATGTAAGATGTATTTTAGAGGTTGTTTGGCCCTGCACATACAGCAACAAGTAAACAGAACTCTCCTCCCTCTCAGGGTTTCTCAAAGGACATCAAGGTGCCCAAGGCCAAATATGTGGGCTACATCAAGGACTACGAGGGAGCCACACTCATGGGCTGCGAGCTCAACCCCAGCATTCCCTACACTGAGTTTTCTGTTATTATCAAGAAGCAGAAGGAGGTGTGTGTCCTTGCACTTGAATCAAATATTTCATACATGATTGCTTCCTTTTCTGTTCAGTATTTTTTTTAATCCATCTCTTTTAATTTGCCTCCCTCAGATCATCAAGAAGCTGATCGAGAGGAAGCAGGCTCAGATCAGAAAGGTCTATCCGGGGCTTTCCTGTTTTAAGGAAGGGGTTCGGCAGATTCCCATTGAGAGCATTCCCGGCATACGTACGTCACTTACACTATCGTCTTCCTGTATCTCAAATGTATATTTAACATTTAGGGATGTCTTTGGTATGACGTATGACAGTGACTTTAGCTTTTTTACATCAACAGGTGAAACTGGGTGGAAGCCTGTGGGCAAAGGGTAAGTGTGACTCTACTGCTAACATATATTCACTGTTGTGGCAAGAAGCAGGACTTCAAGAAAGAGTGACATTGAATACAAACTTGATACACTTGCATGAACTGGATGGGAAAATCTCCCATATAAATGTCTTTATATAACATACCTTGGACCTCAACACAGCGTTTTCTGTGTTCTGTTATTTATTATGCTTTAGGAAGGAGCTGAAGGACCCAGATCAGCTGTACAGCACCCTGAAGACCATCCTCCAACACGTGAAGGTGAGGGACAGACACACACGCTTAATGCACATGCACACACTTACACATGCTGACAACCTGTAACACACACACACACACACACACACACACACACACACACACACACACACACACACAGTTTTCTAACCAGCCTGGTCTCATGTCTTAGAGTCACCAGAACGCCTGGCCTTTCATGGAGCCAGTGAAGAAAACAGAGGCACCTGGGTACTACCAAGTCATTCGCTTCCCCATGGGTATGTGTACAATATACAGAACCCCAGTTATTTGATCGGAGAGTATTTAAAGTGGAACACACTTGCCAATATGCAGACCTAATAATTTAGAATGAATGATTAAAAACTACTCTGAAAAGTGAAGCGACATTGCAGACAAGGTTCAAGGAAGTTATAGAATTCACTTTTTTCCCCTCACAGACCTTAAGACGATGAGTGAGCGTCTGAAGAGCAGGTACTACACGACCCGGAAGTTGTTCATGGCTGACATGCAGCGCATCTTCACCAACTGTCGCGAATACAACCCTCCAGAGAGCGAGTACTACAAGTGCGCCAACTTACTGGAGAAATTCTTCTACACCAAGATCAAAGAAGCAGGCCTCATCGAGAAGTAGATGAGAGGACGAAGTTTCTCCTTACCTGAACAAAGGATAAGACAGTCCTCCGACCATAAATGGTTGATGTCAGGTCATGGGTGATAGCGACATGCACGGGGAAGTTAAGAATAGGACTACTGATTGTGGAGTGGAAAGGTCTCTGAAACACATATCTTGATGTAAAAGGTGGGAATGGGTCTCGGATAAGCGCTCAGTTAATGTTTGATGCATGCTGGCCCCAGATCCTGAATCAGTAGCTTAGACTGACATTTACACTGGCAGGCAGGCCGCAAGGGAAGGCCTCATCGAAGGCCAACGCGATTGTTGCTGACATCAGGCGAAAGAATCGTTGTTTCTTCATATTTCATCACATCTCCCAGAGTCCCATGGAAAAACAGGACATTGGAAGGTGTAACAGTGATACATATTTAACAGGGCAGAGAGCTTCCGTTCTTATTTTTGTGTTAGGTGTTGAAGGGCAACACGGAATGACAGCTGATTGGAGATTCACCGCACACCTTACTTTGTCTCTCTGCATCCCTTTCCTCCTTTCCCTTCATATTTTCATCCCCTGCCTTTTTGATTGTCTGACTCATCCTCTCAGTTGACTCAGGTAGAGTTGTCATGAGCAGTGCCCACATCTACAGTGTATCGATTAAGTCATTAAGACAAGTGTTACATATGAGGAATGTGACTGAGAGTTCAAGTCTTCTTGTCAGTTTAACTCTTCTTGTCCCTGAGTGTGCACGCACGGCGTTAATGAGGTCAAAGTTTGTCTGTGATGAGTTCATCCTGCCAAAAGAGGAAAGCGTACTTTAAATTTGTACAGATTTGAATTATTTTAAAGCACTTATACCCACTGTATATTTTAAATGTGTATATAACATATATTTTCTGTTCTGTTTCAGAACTTTAAAAAAAAAAAGTCATCTTGTTTTTTTCCAACAAGCCGCGTAGGGCAGATTGACTATCAAAATGCACTTTTATTTTTCCAAGTATTAGTTAACATTAATAAGAGCATCTTCTTTTGTTTTACATAAAAATCACCGTTGTTGACTAAGGACTAATTCAATTATCTAGAGTTTATTCTTATTTATGTGCTGTAATTTAAAACAATTATGCTAAAGACAAGGTCTTAATTTATTCTTTCTTATTTTTGTCCTGCAGATGGAGATTGATAACTTTATACTTTGGAGATAAATGGAAAGATTGTGCAATACTATGTAGTTTGCTGTTTTGTAAAAAGGTGTTTGTACTTTTCAAACTTTAGAGGAAAAATACATTTTGTAATGTCTGGAAAAATTATTTCATGCTTTGTACAATTGGTTTTAATGACATAGTATTAGCCTATTTTATAGACTGAATAAAACCAAGTGAGGCTAATTTAGTGTCTGTGGTCTCTCTACTCATGGAAGATTTTCCTGCTCTTCACTTTGTGTCTTAAGGAACTATTCAGGTCCGACAAAAGAAAACTGCTTCACCACTAAAGTATTTAAAATCATGGTACAGCATTGTACAATGTTTCATTTGCATTGGCCAATGTTCATTTCAATTAGCCATTAACACTGATGTGGCACAAACTGAGTCAGATACTCTGAATAACCCCCCTCCAAACAAGCTCATCATATTCATTAATTCTATTTCATTGCCATTCTACCTTTCATTACTATAAACCTTTATAAAATCATAGAGCAAATAGTTTGTCACATGCGTTTAAGGAAAAAGTTACAAACTGAAATTTATTAATGACAATATGTGCTCATAATAACAATATACAGATGATGACATATAGAATTTGGAAAATCTTCAGAAAATAGCCGTTACTACATTTACCTAGAGATAATGAGAAATGGAGGAAAGAAACACTAAAGCTCTGCAAAATAAACAATTAGCAATGTCACAAAAGTAACATCTGAAACTGATCACAGTTGTTCTTAGTGACAAAGAAACACAACCTTAAGAGTTGAAAACAAAACTTGTCAAAACTAAGAAATCACATTAAAACTGGCAATGCCAGCCAGGAGTCAGACTTCAAAGAGCTCAAACAAGTTAGCTGCTTTTAGCGACATCCAACAAATGACTCATTGTATTTCTCAAATGGCTGCTGGTTGCTCGTGGATTTCCTTGATGTTTGCACTGACTTTCTGCCAGACTTCTGCTTGAAAATAGGAGAGCGGAGGAACTGCAAGTCTGTGAACTTGTCTCCACGCCGGAGTTTCCTGTCAAGATGAAAATTTGATTGTTGAGCATTCATACAGCGAAAAAATAACGACATATTTGAAATCATTTACAAGGAGAGCAGCATCCATGTGAACTTACGCATTCAGCGTGGGTTCCTTGTAGTCCACCGCCATGGTGCAGCGCCGCTTGCGGGCAGGAACAGGGGTGGAGCACCGGGCATCAGAGGGGCGTGAGCCGCCACAGGAGAACTTGCGATAGGCTGCAGGGGACAGATTGGTCACATCAAACAGACTCATGCCCCGCCCCGCTGTCCTTACACCAAGCCCTGTAGAAAGGTGAAGGAAGACGTGATCCAAAGGCAGGAAGTGAGCAACAGAAGTTGTGTGTATTCATGTGCATACACCAGTGAGCAGAGAGTGCAACAGCGCCAAGAACGCTTAGAGAAGTGACAATACAATGAAAATGTGATCCCAAGTGCTCACTGATGTCGTGATGAACGTTCTTGTCAGATTGTGAGAATTTATTTCGACAGGCAGTTTCGTGACAAATAAACATACGCCTCTTGCATGTCCTGATCCTCTGGGGTGTTTGGTGAGGTGGAGCTTCACAGGAGGAATCTCCAAAATTGGACAGGACGTTGTCTATTCTCATCATCTCAGCCTCAACCAGAGGGCTGACAGGAGGCAAACGATCCTTCTCAATAACCTCTCTGCATTGCTCTGGAAAACCAGGACAAAACACGCACGTAACCATCTTTAATTCACCACATTTTGGCTTTGAGAAATCCAGAAAATACTCAATTTGCTCGAAATGAACCAAAACAATCTTACCAAAACAATAGCATTTATCCAGTGTTCTAGGAAGGATACTACAATATGTACAAAGTTTTATAAGAGCAGTGCACCCAGTCGTGAATAAAGGGAAATGTGTTGCTCGTTATGAAGCTTCTTATTACTACTGCGTAAATACTCAGACGTGATGCAGATACACTATGAATGTGTATCAGCACCATGTTTTCTTCAGTCCTCCTGTGGCACTGAGCACTATAACACTGTTATTAGAAACCACAAAGTCAGCACGAACATTTACTCACCTTGGTGATTTTCCTGTCCCAAACTCGCTGTGTCAGGGCTGTTAGAGAAGCTGGAATTGGGGGATTGATGGAGATGAGCTTCTTCCTTTTCAGGCTCTACATTTTCCTCATCTCTAAAGACTACAAAAAGCAGTACGTGTTTTAATAGAACTCTAATAAAGAGACAAACCACAAATGAAACATGAAGTTGTAGTTAGATAAGACCAGTTAATCTAAAAGCTCACCAGAGATCTCCTCTTTTAAAGGGATGTTTTCTTTCCACCTGACGACTTTAGAGGGCCGGCCTCGAGTGGTGATCACTTTGGACATGTCAGGGGAAGCCCGTCTACGTCTGGTCTTCTGAGGAACATAAAGACTGTCCTCTGATTCAGAAGATGGTGATGATGAGTTGGATTCATTCTGCTTAGAAACCACAGGTGAGGCTTTAGTTTGGGTTTGTCCTCTTTGTAGTGTCTCCTCGCTGTTGGGAGTGGCCTGCTGATTGTCCTCTGCCTTGGCCCTAAACGGTGTGACGTGAACCGCACCTTCACAGTCAAAGTCAAACGTGTCATTAAATCCCAGTGATGTGTTGAGCTTATTCGACTGTGGTGGAGGTGCTGTTTTGGCCCGTGTGGCTGACCGGTCCCGACTTTTGGAGCGGGCTCTGGGTTTGGGATTTTCCCATGGTTTCTTTAATGGGGCGCGCTCTGCTTTGCGGCCTCTCTCTGGCTTCCGTGTGGCTGGTTCCGGTTTGGTGCGGGGCTGCTGCTGGGCTTGTTTCCTGCTGGGCCGCTGTTGGTTGTTCTTTTTGGGTGGGACAGATTCAGGAGTAGAGTGCTGACACTCCTCTGTGTCAACTAGGTCTGCTAAATCTGGTTCTGCGGCTTGCTGTGGCAGATTTGGACTTCTATCATCACTGAGAATAGGACTTGCTATTAAAGCACCCAAGCCTGCAACAGGATCCCCCTCACTCAACAACCTCTTTTCTTGGACACGCTCAGACCTCCTCCTGCTGCTTCTATCCACATGGCGACGCCTCACACCCACTGTAGATGGCAAGGTCACCTGCTTGCCACATTCAGAGGGATTTGCAGAAGGCTGAGGGTCTATAAGGTAAAAGACAAAAACAACATTATTGTTACACCAGTTTAGTTTTTAGGATATGTGTAATAGTTTCTATTAAAACAGTGAGACCATTACACATTACTCTTTGAAAAAAAATCTGTCAATTAGATGATCTGAAAAACAGCCTGTGCTGAACTTTCTTGGATGAATGCTCATCAGCTACTAAAATTAAAGAACAACATGGGAAAAAAATACTCAGCTGACAATAAGTCAACCATAATGGCAATTGCTAATATTGACCTAAAATATCAGAGTTTACAGTGTGTGTGTGTGTGTGTGTGTACCTGCACAAACTGGTGAGGCTCTGCACATAATGGGCGCATCAAGGTTCTGACTGGTCTGCTTTCTCCTGGAAAATGAGAGGCAATAGATTCTGATCGTCATAAAACTCAGGATAAAGGTCATCATAAAGTTTTGTGTGATAAATCTTGAAAAGTTACCTTTCTGAGTCTACGTGGTCTTGGGCACCAACATGGCTGTTTGAAAGTTTAGGCTAAATCAACACACAAAGAAATTATTTGTTTTCCTTCACATTGGCAGAGAGTACCAAATCATTTACATGTTTGACAGGATTATGCTGGTAATGTGACAAACAAAGGATGGGCCACAGGTCTCGTAGATGTACCTCTGAAGCGGTGAGTGCCAGAGCTTCCTGCTCTTTGAACTTCCTCTTGAGCAGAAGCAGGTGAAGAAACAGGGCCTGTTGCTCCCTTTTCAGCTGCAGGATCACTGCATTGGACTGCCTCGCTTTTTCCTTTTCAGCTTGCAGGGCTACAGCCAGCGCCTTGTTGTTCAGCTGGACACCCTTCAGGATGGTATGAGTGGAGCTAGGCACTGGGAGAAAACACGGGAGGATGTTATTTGCTTCATGTCAACATATAATGTACAGCTGCGTCTGTCCATGTCACGATTATGGCTATTACATCCTTTATGCCTACATCCTTTGCGTAAATAAAACTGTAAGCATTTCCTTACCGCTGCTTTTGTTCATCATCCTGGGCCGTCCTCTGCTGGGAGCTGAGGCACTGGCCAGCCGTTTGTTCCTCTTCTCCTTCATCCTCTCCTTTATGTCCTCCAGACTCTGCTGGTATGACTTCTTCTGGACCCGTTCTTTCACCATGGCTCAGGACCTTTGATTAGCTTAAAGTTGTTGTTTTACGTTGCCCAACTTCTCACCAGTGTAGCATAATGCTAATGTTTGTCCTTAGCAAAACAAACGACTACGCTAACGTTCTAGCTAGGTTAGCACGCCATTTGACGTTAAGTTAACAAGCTATCATCAGTAGCTGCAGTCTGGCCTCATAATTTAAATTAAAATAAACTTACCAACGTGTGTATATCACTAAGCTATGTTGTCTGTAAATTATCGCTTCAACAAAATGCGTTAGAGACTGAAGTTAGGCAGCGAAATAATCCATTTTATCGCAGCTTGTCGACTCTTTCCCCGAGTTGACGTTCGAATTCAGAGCGCCGCCGCTGATTGGTTGAGTTTTAACTCGACGTCACTTCCGTCAAGGCAAAATGGCGGCTCGGTAGATGGCGCTAATGTCCAGCGGAAAATTGTTTCCGCGCAGATGTACCTAATTTGGTATTCATTATCCGTCTGCATGTTCCCATCCCTTGAGACTAAGCAGTAGACTACCACACAGCAAATATCTAATTATAACTCTTGGCGTTTCAATCAGCCTCTTATCACGTCTTTGCTGTCTGTCTGCTTGTCTTCAGGAAATAAACAAAGCAAAGTGGCGAACAGGCGCCACTGGGAAATGAAGGTATAGTACATTCATTTAAAAATGGAAATTAGATTAATACCCATCAAGGGTCAGGCTCATTCAGCCCCTCCAAAATGACTAATTGAGCATTTCTAATTGACTGCTGGAGATAAGAGCTTGAGTTGTGTGTGCTGCATGAGGATAGAGCTGATAATTATGTTAATCTAAAGGCCCACTAACAGGCAATATTTGAGTTGTATTCCTTGAGGTTTTTCTGAAGCTCTCTCTCGTTGCGCTTTCAAAATCAGACAACACAGTCGCTCAGAAAGTCAATTATTAGATGAATGCACATTTTAATTTGAGTTAGTACCTTAAGTCTTGCAATGCTCTGGGCTTTTTTTTTTGTCTGTTTCTTATTTGTTTGTTTTTCATGTCTTTCTTTCTTTGTTTATTTTTTACATATATGCACATTTGCCATCATGCATACACACAACTTTCTTAAAGCCACCATGCTTTCATGCCATAATTAACCCTTCCTACCCTTCTCAGGTTTTGCTCAATAAATGTTCTGTGAATATTGGATTACACTGAATACCTCGACATGATCTCATTTACTTTCCCAGCTCGAAGTCAAACAGGCATGTCTTACTTGGCAGGCTGTAGGGAAGAAACTTGCACCCTTCCTACATGGCACTGCCGCTAATGCAACATCCATTTGTGCCTTCTGCCAGTGAGGATCCAAGAAAATGTCCGTGACAGCCAACTAAGTGTCATATTGAGGCTGCAGGAGGGGGTTCGGTAAAGCTTGGGTGTTGCCAGCGTCACCCACTGAAAACAAATGACCTCAGGAGGGTGCCTCAACTGTGAAACAGGCCTCCAGTTTCGGGCAAGACCATTGAGTAAAGCAAGCAGACGGGTCTTGATTTGGCTGACTTTTCTCACAAATATTTGACATGTTCTCAGTGGGATTATTTCCACATTGCGTATGAAAGGATATGCAGCAGTTAAGCTTTATTACAAACAAAATAAATATACGGTTTTATTACAGTTGGAAATCCCACCTAATCAGCAGCTAACATCATAGTTGTTTTTTTTTTTTTGTAAAAGTGTGTTCTTTTAGTATGGGTTAGGGGCCTGAGTAAGTGTAGCGAGTAAGCCATACAGGCCAGTAATGACTCACTGTTTTAATAATAAGATCACTTCTGTTTACCTAAAAGGTGTATTATTCTTGCTAAAAGCAAGTAAATGTTACAGCTGTTGCTTCACAGCAGGGAAACAGTGAGTTGTGCGTTTGTGTGTATGAGTGTTTTTTGTGAGCCCGTCGGTATTAAAAATAAAATGAGAGAGACGGAGAAGGAGGGAGGAAACCATATAAGTCGGACAGATAGAAAGCCAGAGGGACACCACAGGTTTTAGCTCTGCTTGCTTAATGGACAAATCCATCACACAGTTATTTCATGCCACCCCTGACTATCCTCTTGTCAGACGCCTAGAGTGAAACTTATTACCACAGCTACGGGAAAAGGACAGAACAGGAGGGACTGATTAAAATAAAAACCAAGTGAGACATTAGAGCACATGTAGATACAAAGAACCTGTGACTACGAATTTCAGCACACATCGCCTTTTTAGTGCAACAGTAGCTAGCGAAAGTCTGCTTATCTACTGATGTGATGCACCGATGTCATTATTAAGAGATTAAAAAACTCATCTCTGTCCAGTCAGATCCCCAGCTCACCCATCGCTGTCCAGACAGGCTGACTGGCCAATGTAAAGATCATCTGCTTTCCTACCAGATGAAAAGTATTAGCTCTAATCTGTGCACTCGCCTCAGCTGGGGCCAAGAATACACAGCCCTACTTTTTAATATGGAAAATGTGTGTATGGTGCCATAATCACAATTTATGGTAATGAAATCATAACACAGGTTGTGTAATCAACCCTTAAAGCAACTTTTAAGACAGGAACAGCTCAGTAAATGACATTATGACTTGTTTTAGAGATCTTGCATCGATAGGAAAGTGTAGAACAGATTACCTACATCTTTATCATGTTTTTGTGGTTTAGTTGAACTGATTTGACATTCATAAGATTGAGGACGTGAAAGCATACACATCTATGAAAATGTCAAGGATAACACAGTGAGGTGACTTGTTTCTATTATGACTCTTGATGTAAAGATATTCCAGGAGACTAACATTATACTACCAATGAACCAACACGATCAACAACAATAAAGTCACTCTGAATCACACCTAAAGACAAAAAATACGTAAAATACATTATACATAAATAAATACAAAATTATTGTCTGTAGGGCTTAATTGAAACTGCTTTTTAAAATTGTGGTGCTTACTCATGATTTTGTAATGCAAAGGTAACCAATTTTCTGGGACCACAGTTAGCCATGTTTGTTTTAACCCCAGCAAGCACAACTAGCTGTTGTCTGGCTGACAATCATCGAGGGCATTTGAGTCCAAAGGATGCCTCAAATGCCCCCTCAAACTCACATTATAAGACAATTAATCATCTATCCTAAATAAGAAATTGACAATATTTAGAGGGGGTAAATGGTCCACTGGTGCAATGATTACCACGATTGGGAAAATCCACAATGTATGCCAATAATGCAGAGGAACTCTAACATGACAATCTCTCCCTCCAAGGAAGACCAATGTATGACTGCATCGCCATCAAACAAACCAGAGGAGCCATTCTTTGCCTTCACTTCTCCTTTGAAACCAGACAACAGCGGTACTGAGCCCCAGACACACAATCAACTCTCCGTGGGGTGCAGCTTGGTCATTATGCCTTACAGCCTGCTCTTTACGACCCCGCTGGGCCATTTACTTCACAGCCAACATCCTTTCCGTTTACTGATCTGTTGCTCCATGCCATACCCCTGCTCCATGCCATACCGCTGCCCTGCCTGCCTTCCGCGGTACCGGAAAGCCACACATGCTGAACAAATCCTGCAGGAGTAACAATTGCTGCTCAGGTGGGAACTGGAACTGACGACTGTGTTGAAACTTTCAACTTTTGCTCGCTGGACAATCATGGACGTGTGTTGACCCACACAGATTGTGCTTGTACCACAGCTCCCCTCTGCCCACTCACCTTTTGTCTAAACATCAGAGCCAGAGAAACACAGCTCCCAAGGGCAGCTTTGATGTACAAGATACAGGGATTGATGTTCACCACATGGTCAAATTCAGTGAGATCTCTGGACGGGCCTGTCAGAATATGGAAAACACTAACAAACAAAAAATGTTTTTTTTAACTCAATAGATTATTTTTCAATCAGATCCCTTTAAACAAAAGCCATATTGATGCAGACTGCAGCTGGCTTGCCACACAAAATAACTCTTTGACCTGTGAAATAAATGAGATTTAGTTGAGAAGAGTAATACCACTGTCAAAGCAGGAGTCAGCACTTGCTTAGCTTGCTTGAAACAGCAAATGGATTAAGCAAATGAGGTGTAACATGTTAATTAGTGGGTTTTAAAGGTCCCATATTATGCAAAATCAATTTCATCAAAAATATGTGTTGCCAGTGTGTCTAGAAACCCTCAAACTGTGAGAAAAACGGTCCTCTCCCCTTTTCTCTTGCTCCATCTTTCATTAAATGTGTGTGAAAATGCTCTGTTGAGACTTGGCTCCCCTTATGATGTCACAAGGTAGATATAGCAAGATATAGGAAAAAGGAATATTTCCCAAAATGTTGAACTGTTTTTTAAATCAATTCTCTCGCCTTTTCTTCTGTCTTAGAAGAAGTAATTATATATTGGAAATATATATAGCAGTTGACCATATGATATAGTTTATAGCTTCAAGATTTTCCTCAGCATTATCTTTATTTGACTTTATTCATACAGCACCTATTTTAATGCAGGCATTCAAAAGTACTGTTAAAAGAAAGTTTTGGATTGAATACAGATAGCAGTTGTATTTTATGTTTTATTTTCCAGTTAAATTTCATAAAATCATTTTCGTCAAATTGTTTTCCATCCCACGTTTCGGTCATAGTTTTGTAGCACTTATCTATGACCACCTTTGTTTTATGATTTAAAGTCAAAATGCTGCATCCTGACGCCAAGAGCTTATTATAGTTTTTTTTTCTATTTGAACAGCAAGCAACGCTGCATGTTCACATGGCATGCACAGTTCTGCCTTGTACCTTTGTACTCCCTCCAGGTACCAGAGAATGAAAAATTCTCTAGATGCCAGGAAACACTTTTGTGTTGCTGACATGTGTTTATGTGTGCACGTGCGCATGGCTGCCATGAATTTGACAGAGGAGTGAGAGACAGAAAGGCGGTGGAGAGAGCAGCCGTGAACGTATTGTGAGATAACGAAAGAAAGATGACAAAATGTGAGGCAGAAAAGGTAGTGAAGGCTGCCGAGGGAATGAGCCAGGGAGTTAAGGGGCCAGAGGATGTCTGGATTCCAACAGCCTGTGGAGAATTGAGTATCCCGCACACAGATGTTAACAATCATCACCCCCAGACAATTAATAATAATAATAATGATGACTGCTGTGACAAGTGGGAGAATCGGGAGGCAGTGATTGATTGGATGATAATTCTCTGAATTGGCCTATAGTATTATTTACTTTGGAGCGGCTGTAGGAGGCAGACAGCAAAAAATATATAACTAATTAATCCAGCTTGGTGACAGTTGGCTGATGAAAGACCAAAACAAGGAGATAGTTGGAAGGGTCATAGAAAGTTGAAAAGCAGCAATCACACAGGGCCTGACCTGATAGTGGGTCGGCTTTCTGAGAGATGTCAAAATATCCATCTTTCAGATAACATCAGCGTGCAGTCACACATATTTAGTCAGAATTAGTAGTAGCAGTTTGCGGTTGTTTCACTTTCTTCACATAAGTGAAATAACATGAGAAATAAAGAGAAACATTTCTGCTGGAGCATCTACAGTAAAACAATAAACCTAGTAAAGCAGCAGTACACACTCTGTCTATACTTTTAGAATAAAATTACCTTCCTGTAAGCCTACCAAAATGAGCTTCACATTGCTTGAGGCTGCAGTGTAGTAAACCTCATCAGCAAGACAGACAGTAAAGTCGGACAGAACATTCCTGCTCTGATTTATCTCAGCGAATGAAGCTGGAGGGGGCGTTGAGAAGGGGGGGCAAAGGGTTATCTGTACTTTTAAGTAATGAATGGTTGAGAGGACGAATAAAGGTTACGGATGTCTGTGCTGTTTTTTTTCGGGAAATAACTGAGCACAGACCAAGGATTGTTTTTGCGTGCTGCTAAGTAGCGAAGGAGGATAAAATGGGCTTAGGTCAGGGTCTGAATGCAGAGAGTTATGGGTTTGGGAGGAGGTGATGCCTGACTGTGCTTCTATATTTCTGGCAGTGTCTGGGTGAACACGTACACAAGGAGCTGAAAAGACTGACATAGATGTTTTCCACAGCATATGCATCTTATTTAATACGTCTGGCAGGACAGAGATGCATCTGATAAATGTCATATTACACTGAATGGATATTGCACTTGTTTATTGATTAAAATACACATTTTGGAGCAGTGAATTGACGTTAGGAGTCATTTTCACCAATGACCCTGTGAAGATGTGCTCATACCCAGAAAGGTGTCAAGAATTTTCTGGAATCAAATACGAGTGCCCACAGCTATTGTTTATTGGAAAATAATAAACATTGTCAGTAAAGCGTGCTCTGATTGGCATTCACACTTATATGCATATCTTCACACACAGTCATAGTCATCATTGAAGTGATTCTTCCTTATACCGATACTGAATGAGACCATATTAAGAGGGACTCCCTTGGTTGTTTTGTGTCTGAATCATTTTTATAAAACATAAAACTCTTACTTCTGTGATGACTACATCTGTGCATGCACTCACACACGTTCACACACACACACGCTCACATCAGAAAACTCATTCATTTGCTCTCCTGTACTTCTCCCTATCCCAACCTGTACCATGCTGTGGCCCCAGCAAATAATATTCAGTCCATGACACCCATTGTTACATGGGGTACATTAAGGTCTGTCTTATATCACATCTCGTCCAGGTGTCAGGTCTGCTTTTAGCTGTAGTTCAGAGCTGATTGAGACACCGACGGGGTCAGTAGGGGGAAAATAGCACCGGCGTGTGTGTTGAACAGATGGGTCCAGGGGCCGGATGCAGCAGCGCCTGGGGAAGGGGCTGAGTCTGAAACAGGGTGGGGCTTGAGCTTGAGGCAGGGCGGAGTGGGAAAGTGGGCAGCGTTGCCATGGCAGCAGCAGCGGCGACAGAGAGTTGGCGCTGCAGGAGACACGAGGCCAGGGGTTTGGTCAGGTCTTGGTTCTTACGCAGAGCCAGACGAATCTGAGGAGGAACCAAACAAACAAACTGCAATCAAGAGTTTTTATCTCTCAAAAGGAAACTGGACAGTTCAAGAAGGAAACCAGAGAGTGACAAGGAGATAAAGCTGTTGCAGCTATTTGGCCACTGGAAAGGTATGCTGTCCTAGTACTTCCAAACAATCTTATCTTATATCTGCTGTCCTTTCTAACGTAATCTGCCGTCTTTTCCGCCTTAGGACGTCAGAGGACTGAAACAGTTCAGACAAGATTCTACTCATTTCAGTGCCGACTTGTCTCATTGGAAGTAGAGACTGGAGCTTCCTGGAAGGCATGCAGCTCGTTTACACAAACACAATCACGAGGGACAAAGGTAAATCAAGCAACAGCAGAGTACTCACTGCCTGGAAACTCTGGTGACGCTGGGTGGGAGTGTAGGGGCTGAACTTAGGCTTGGCTGGTTTACCTGCTGCTCTATCTTTGTGTCTCCTACTGCTGATGTGCTGGAGTGGAGGAGAAAAACAGATAAACACAGAGCAAAATAAGGCAAGACAGACGTAGGCTGCAGCACAAAGGCAAAGCAGACAAAAAAAAAAATATCGGTCGCTTTTGGTTGGAAATTTGAGTCATGAATGAGGAGGACATTAAAGGAAGCCTTATCAAAGTTCCTATTTTGACAATTTTAGCAAAAATGTTGATATTTTGTTGGCTCTGACTTTGAGGTTCGAAATATTCATGAGGGGCGGGTTTGGAAATATTTTTGATTTGATTGACAAGCACAAACAGATGGCTACAGCCAGCACGGCACACAATCAGCGGTGAACTGCTAAATATTCATGAGCACCTGGCCAAAGTTAACTTTTAAAGAGTCGGTCATGAAGACCAACACTGTGCATTCACATCACGTACAGGGAATCTAACATCATATTCAAATGCTCACTGAAATAGACTAGATTTAGCAGCTCTGTGCTCATTATCTTGAGGGATCTGTGATTTTAACTCACCTGCAGCGACAGGTGTGAGATGTTCACACTGTGATTTGGAATAAAATATGCACGGTTCTGAATTGCCCTTCTGTGGTGCATGATGGATAGAGCGATGATGGCTCTGTTGACGCTTTTGACTGAGAGTGACAAATCTGTGTGACAGCTGACCTTTTTATAGCTTTGCATTCATAAGAGGAACTAACCAGCAAGGAGGGTGAAAAGCCAGTTTTTTGGCGTCACCTACCCAATGTTCACTCAACTATGGTTAGTCATTTAGTGGACATACACATGAACTGATAAGACACAAAAAAACAGTGGTGGAAAGGAACAAAGTACATTTACTTAAGCACAGTTGACGCACTATTGAGATATATTTACTTGAGTTTCAAGTAAATATTCAACTTGAGTTTGATTCCATGTTGTGCTATTTAATATTTTTAAAGCCACGGGAAATATTGAACTTTCTACTCTATTATCTGAAAGTTTACTGCTTAGATTAAAATTTACATTTAGAAACATAAATTAAGTTTCATAAAGATTCATTAGATTAAATTAGTAGTTTCCAGTCTTTTTGGCTTGTGACCTCTGACAAAAACGTGTGTCTACTTGGAGCCCCTTGTCATGTTTCAGATTTCTGTGAGTGGTTGGCAGTTCCACTAAAGACAGAATTCCCCTCTAAACTTCTCACATGGTTTCGGTTAAAAAATAATGTTCAAGGCCCAAAGAGGTAAAATTATCCAGATATTAGAGGAAAGTCTAAAAAATAAATACAAATTTGTGTAGCAGAGGTTTGTTTTTTTCTCCTTCCCTCTCCCATCAATCATCTCCCGACCCCTCAGATTTATCTTGTGGCCCTTTGGACAAGTTCGACCCATACGTTGGGAACCACTGGACTAAACTACCTACTTTAACAGTACACAAAGTTCCAGTTCCCAAGCTTGGGAACCAGCCGAATCTGAAAATTCATGTTTTATTTGCTCCGGCCACCCTCACACAGATATACACCATGAATCCACTGATATCGCTCCAATCACAGCCATTAATCTAATATGAGGCGGGATTGATACCAGGATGGCATTTTATTGAATCTGCTCACATCAGCATTAAACAAAATGGTCGGTATATTTTATCTAAAAGAAGAACAAACAACTGCATTTAAAGCCTTTGTTGATAAGACATGTGTTTGCCACTTTTAACAGGATTTGGTGGCGTCACAGGCTTCGCTGCTCTATCTGAATCCAGAGCCATTTTGGAAACTGAAAATGAACAGAAAGGTTAAGACTAAATCTTGACCAGCTGCAACGGTAAAATGCTGCTGTCAAAGCCCTCTGGCATTTTGCTGAAAATACATCTGTACTGAGTGCTTTTTCTTTTTAAAGTATTTTTAAACTGTTGCATTGGAACTTTTACTTAAAAGGATGTGAGTACACAAAGTGGAACCATCATATTATGAGCTTTAAAACACAAAATGGACTTCAACATCACCAAAACCAGAACTACAGACAAAGCCTTTTCTCCTCAGGTAGACTATTGAACATGCATGTTTCTATAGTTTATGGTAGTATACCTGAATGTAACAGTGCACTTCACACACACCTGGGATTATTGGTTCAATTCTGTTTCACACAACGCTCTACCCTGTTGTTGTAATTTAGGTTTATGCCAAACATCAACATGTTGTCTTATGCATAAGGAACAATTTGAGCCAAGTTTTGAAAAACCAAAAAATAAATGAATTGTACAAAGTTAAAGATTTGATCTCACTAATTCAGGGACGACCATGTAAAACATCCCAGTTAAAAATTCTTCTAGGGAGCCACTGTTCCAAAAGCTGCTCCAAGGCAGGATCATATTAAATTTATGTCTGACATTTGGAGGTTCCTATCCCATATCTCCACTGATGCCTAAAACCAGTCTAAACTTAACTCTGTGATGGACCGTTGTGTCTGTATTAATCGTTATAACAATAACCATTTGAGGCTTTGTTGTTCGGCTGACTTTTTCAGCAACTAACCTGTTTGAGCTGAGTCTCGGAGTTGACATGCACATCGCAGATCTCGCAATGGAAAGTTTTGTTCTGGAGTCCAGTCGACAACTCAGACGGTGCGGCCAACTTGGCCTTGACTCCCGTCCTCGGGAAGGACTTGATGGCTCCGTCGCCACTCCGTGCCTCAAGCATTGTCTTGTGCTTAGTGCCTGGGCAGATGTAAAGTCTCGTCAACAGAGTATCAAACAGTGCAAGCAGGCTGAGCTTGACGACAGCTGCGCCTACAGTTTCTCACCACTGTTGTGGGCCTGCAGCTGGGAAGCAGAGTTGACAGCCACCTTGCAGAGAGAGCAGTAAAGAAGACGCATGGCTTTCTCCTCTTCCGTTTCCTCGTCTGGAGCTGCCTCCACCTCTCCATCTCTTTGCGTCTCTTTCTCTGGTGTCCTCGGGCTGAATGACAGCGAAGGCTCAGAGGGTGCTTTCACAGTTTCAGAGGGGCCGCTGCTTGATGATGCCGCCTCTGAGGTAGGGTTTGGGGCTGAGGGCTCTGAAGAAATAGAAAGACGCCACATACATAAGACAGCATGAGGGAGATGGAGACCAAGGAAGTCAGATGAGAAGGAGGCAGGCATACATTTTTTTTCCACTTGAAAAATTCCTGAACTCTTTCTGCTTGCAAGAAGAACCACCAATTTCATGACATGCTTAGAGACTGATATAAAAACTCACCAGGTGATTATGAGCTCTGTCAACCTCACTAATTGCACTAATAATCAAAGATTTCCCCTTGGATCTGCCTCCTAGCACTTAAGTAAAGAGTTTTGTATAGAGATGATTTGGCTCCATTATCTTTTGTGCGACTGACTTGAGGAGGTTCCCCTGGAGGATTGCACACTGATTTAAGGATTCACCCTTTGCTAATAACAATGATTAGCTCTGCCTAGGCGAGTGGGTGTCTGTTTGTTGCCATTGATCGCAGTGGATGAGGCTGTTTGCTGAAGTAATCTTCCGAGAGTTCTCCTTCCATCTCATTCACTTAAATAAAACTCTAAACTGGAAATGATAACAAGTACTTTCTCTAATATTAGCGACATGTACAGTTCTTCACTCCTCTTGTTCTTTAGCTTGCAGCAAAATGTATTATTTTAATTCCTTAATGCCCAAACACATGCCAACATCAAGACTGGTGCACATAATGTATATGCATTAGTTGGAAAGCAGTTGCTGCTTTGATACACCTCCATACTTACTGTATGCTTACATATTTCCAGGCACACATGAACAACGGATGCTCGCCCAAACACACACACACTGTACCCACAGATCATACTCAAAACGTTTTCACTGTGTTTTTGATCTCAGGAGGCCACCAAAGAGGTCAGTAAATGTTGACATGAAGAAGGAGAAGAGGATAATGTTCAGCGTTTAATCTCTTCACTGTGAAACCCGAAGCAGCAGGAGGTTTATACATCAAAGAGTTAAAGTCGTGCCGGGGAAAAGAAGGTCTGAGCAGTACATTTCTAATGCTGTCATACATTTGATGTGTGTATACACACACACACACACGCACAGTAGGGAAGTATGCATGCCTGCAGAGACACACACCTCCTGATGTTATGTCAGAGCTGGAGGTTTGGGAGGAGGGTGACGAGAGGATTTGCGATGTAGTTTCCTTGGCGACCGGTTCAGAGGTCCTGATCTTTGAATCGGGGGCGTCCAGAGCTTTCAGTCTTTTCGCGTGTTTGGTGCCACTATAATGGGAAGAAGCCTGCACCTGTGTAGAAAACATCAAGCAAGGAGGTATGAAGTAACCGGACACAATTATTTAATTATGAGAACCTGACAGTGTTTTTCTTTTTTTTGTTTTTTTGTTTTCCATGTTTTTTTCTCTAGATATTGTCTCTTGTTAGAAGGAGTGGTGACATTGCATTTCAGTTCAGCACATTATATTGCTTGTTTATGAATCATTTTATAATAAGCATATTAAAAGATTTTTGCTCCACGTGGGTCAATTATCAGAGGTGTGCACATTTCACCCAATTATAATATGAGGCAGCTCTAACCCCTCAGAACCGGTAAAGCATCCAAATAACAAGGGCAGGTTTCCTAAGCTGTTCAACTGTCTGTATGGGTGTGTGTGAGAAATAAAATCACCCTGAAAGAAAACATAGTGTGTGTTTTTCCCACACCCACCTCAGAGTTGAACCTCAGACAACAGACTCCGCAGGAACTGGGCTTCCTCTTCAGAGGTGAGGTTAGCCCGAAGCCTGGGCCAATCAGAGCTTTATGGACATGATCCATCTGCATCAAAGTGGAAGCATAACGTTAAGGTCGTGACTGGTTCAGGGTCATGAAAGACAAGGCTGAGTAGGTAGTGAAAGTGATCACCTGAGGTCTAAAGGACATGCCGGCTGCAAGCTAATATGCTCCTTTCAAGAAAATGCAGATTTATAACGTCTCAGGTCAGGGGTGGAGGTTGTACGAAGGAGCTGAATGGGAGAGCCGTTTGTCTGGCACCCAGTCATGCATCAACACAAAAGTACATGCATGAAACATGCACATGTTCACACGTAATTCACTAGAGTATAGGACAATATAATGTGTAATGGCATGTCTGCAGAGGCTAACCTCGACTGACACCCTGTATGTTTGAAAGGTGGCTGTAAAAGGCAGAAGGGAGGCTGTAGTGAGCCTGGATTCCCACCAGATCAATTTATTCTAGTAGTGACATGTTTTTTTATGGCACACAGGAGGTTTCAAAATGTCAAAATGTTTACATAATCCTGACAAACCACTCTTGCAACATAATCTACTGCACCCCTGTTCATCAGTATGCTCAGTGCGCTCCAAACACCCATAATTTTGAGAGAAATATGGCTTAAATATGAAGCTTGCTGGCATTAGGTTAGAGCTTCCTGCTCTTCCATTGGTCAGAGTCACTTAATCCTCGCTCACTAATTGAACTGATGCTGTACTTCCCAAACAAAATTCAGCATAACTACACAGCAATATATGGACGACGGAGAGGTAGAGGTTAGGCAGAAAGACTTGATTTGAAAATCGACTATGAACGCTATCATTTTATTTTCCACACAAAAACAACTGCGTTAACCGTTAAGTGTGATCACCATGAATCCCACCTGCCGCTCCTCACGATGGAGCAAACAGTAAACATTTTACAGCAACCTTTCAAACCCACAGGGGTGAGTGCTTCATGCTGAACACCCAGCCTCAACCCCATGGCACAGATCCTGATGGTCTTCCCACACGGACAGTTGGAAGTGAAGGTGGGCTCTGGAAACATTCCTCGCGAGGTAAAATAATGCATTTTGCCATTTAGAGGAAACAGGGTTCTATCGGTTTTGAAATCACATATTGTGTTAATGTTGCACTGTAACATAAAAAAAACAACTAACTAATGAGAAAATTACTCATTCACCCTCTGTTTCTTAATGAATGTAAGAAAGGGGTAGTAAACCTCCACGTCTTTGCATGTGTGTGCATGTGTGCACAACCATAATACCAGTATCTGACCACACAGTGCTGTGCACCTCTGGACATTACCTACTGGAATCTTTAATGAGCACATATACTCAGTGCAATAAAACCCAACTGGCCTTTGTGGAGCAAAACAAACCTATTACCTGTGATGAAATGTAGGGAGCCATATAACCAGGCCACAACCAGGGAGGCTTTATGGAAATCTGTCTGGAGGTGACGTAAAACTTTATGTGTTACTATGGGTATAGCCAACTAGTTCTGTAAGCCATAGGAACATCTGGCACTGCACTGGAGATAATGCTTGTTTTTTCATTGCCAAAGATGAATTATTTGCTCTTCAAACATAAAGAAAGCAACAGAATCTGTCTGTAAGTGTGTGTGTGTGTGTGTGTGTGTGTGTGTGTTCTTGCTCATTTTCTTTGATCATCACTCTAGGCAGCTTCACTGGAATGCATCTTTGCAGTCATTGGTCTCTTATCTCTCTCTGTTTCCCAGCAGCTGTTTGTGTGTATACAACTTAAACAAACACAAACACAAGCAAATACAGTTCTTTCATATATTCAAAACACAAATGAGGAATCATAAAAATGAGGAACTCGTTAATTAGATATCTGTAATAACCACAACATAGAAATATACTGTGAAAAGCACATCAGCGCCAATATGGCCATATCAGCGTTAAACTTTTATGAGAATGTGAGCGTAGATTATGTTTCTCTGAATGAGACTGAACAGTTTAACATTAGTAAAAGCTTGCCTCCCTCCCTCACCATCCGACCTTCCATCACACATTCCTCACTTCCCCCTCCATCTGCTCCCCTCTGAACTCTCTGCCTCTCCTTTCCTCTCCGGCTGATCAAAGTCACCTTCCTGCCTCCCGATGGACTCACTCTCTTACCCCTCACTCCCACTCTGCGCTCAGAGGTGGACTAGCACCTGTGGCAAAGTCACTTTAACCTTCTTACTCATTGCCGCTTCTTTCTTTCTTCTGTACACACGCACACACGCACACACACACACACATACACACACACACACACTACCTGCAGAATGAAACCATCCTCTTTTCCTCAACTGCCTCAATCCATGCTGCTTATTAGTTCATTAAAAACAACAAAAGCAGTAAATTCAGTGGACGATACATTTAACAGAGACATGCCATCCACCACATATCTTGTGTATTAATCAGTGCAGTCTCTCTCACCTCCTCACACACATTGAAGGTGGTGTGTCAGACATACTGAGCTCCATAGAGTGAATGATGACTGAAACATATGGCCAAGTGAAGTAAAGCAGACTTTTACATAGAGCACAGTCAACACATGTACTGATGAATGTTCCTGGATTTGCACTGTGTACCAGTGTGACAGCTGTACGTGACCACATGACATCAAGCAGCTAAAAAGGGGGTGGGTTATGATGAATGGTTCTTGGTTTTTGGTTCTTTGTCATTTAAATTACTATTTACTCGGTAACAAAAACACTGCTTTGTTTCAGTTTATTGTTTTTTAAAAAATGCTTTGGCGAACCATGAGCCAAACTGGTCAGTCAAGTCCCAGTTTGCAGCTCTAGATCCCAGGCTCACGACAAACATACACACACACACACACACACACATACACACACACACACACACACACACGCACACACACACAAGCACAACCCTGTAACCATGACAACCCACATGTGGGCACCAAACAAACTCCTGTGCAGCTTTACAGAGGCCAACACACATCTACATTCACAAGAAAACACAGGCTCATCCACACACACGCAAAACCCACACATAAAAACACATTCCAGGAGAAAACACTGGCAGCTACGGTTCAGCTCAATGCCCACTTACTTAACACCCACAGGTTAAAATCAGAGGAGGGACCAGATTCCCTTGGCACTGCGGTGTGCTATCCAGTTTCCAGATAAAATTATTTATTCATTGTGTCTCTCTTTGGTAGTTTTATTACATACTGTGCTACCAAAAGTTTCCATTAAACAGTATTTAAAGGTCCCTAATTCTGCTGATTTTAAAGTTCATATTTGTGTTTAGAGGTCCCAAAAGAACAGGTGTACATGGTTCAATGTTCAAAAATTACGTTATTTTTCTTCTAGCAGGTATGGCTGCTGCATCTGTCTGAATGCTCCGTTTTAGAAGAGCAGAACAATCTGCTGCCTCGCTCTCACTGTTGACATCTGTGTGTTACTGGGAGCTGGTGTCAGTGAGGGGAAAACAATAGGGGACAGTGAGGTAGATTAAGGAGGTTTTCAGTCGGTGGGGACAGTCAGCCTGCTGAAGGGCTGGAGGTTTTTACATGATCAACAGATCCCCTTATACATCATGAGGGGAGCCAAATGTAAATGACATGTTCTCACACACATTTACTGACAGATGGAGCAGGAGAAAAAAAGAGAGGATGGTAGTTTCTCAGAGTTTGCCGGTCTGTAGGCACACATTTATGTTAAAAAAACAATAAAATGTGCATCTTGCATAATATGGGACCTTTACATTTCAAAAGCTACTGAGGAACGTGTTATCAAAAGTGGAGCTGAAACGATTAGCTAATTAACTGGCAAGTCATTTGTAATTGATGAATTAATTAATCAGAAACTATTTTGATTACTAATTATTTCAAATACAGAAATTCTATAGTTCCACTTTCTTCTTGTCTTTGTTCTATATGACAGTGAACAGAATATTCGGGGGTTTTGGGCTGTTTGCTACACAAGGCCCTGAAAAAGTTATGTTAGGCTCTGGGAACTCATACATATTAAAATAGAATTGTCATCCAGTGCTCCCTTTCCAACTTAAAAGCCATAAATTTCCAAAATGACACAGAACCAATAGCATGCATTGTAAAAGTCAGTGACTTTTTACTGGGCTGTCAATATTCCTCCAACTGCGGAAAGGAAGAAGTGCTGGAAATTGAATAAAATGAAAGAAAGGAGGGAGGCAGCACTTGAGTGGTGAGTGGGGATGTGACTACGCAGAAGGTGATGTTAGATACTTGAGGAGTGTTTCAACCTGTAGTAAGTTATAAGTGAGGCAGGTTTTCTGACTTAAGTAGGAAGTAAGAAGGTCATCCAGAGAAATGTGAAGCCCGTTTAAAATCAATGAGAAATTATAGTATTTTGATTTTGATTGTGGTACAAGTGGAGGAGAAAAAGGGAAGTGAGAGAGAGGAGGAGTTAAAGACTCTGAAAGCAAAGAAAAAGGTCGTAAGAGAGTGAGCAATGGGGGGGATGACAGCAGGAGACAAAGTGGAAAATACAAAAGAAAACAGCTGAAGTGAAGTGAAGAGGGCGATGGAGCAAGAGCAACACAGGAAAGTGGAGGAGATGGATGAGAAGGCTGGGGAGAGGAGGAAAGCCAGGTGAAATGGCTTTTTGACAAAGAGAGAGAGGCTACAAACACATAATGTACAGCTCACACACACAAATACAGCTCACACACAATACATTTACTACGTCGCACACTGACAGTCCAGCAAATGCAGACACACAAGCCTCTCTTTCTTTTAAACCCAAATTCATTTTGAGTTTAGGTACTGTGATGGGCTTGGTATTAGTGAAGGTGTGAGGACAAAAAAAAAAAAACCACATCATGTTTTCTTCGCTTTGTGTGTTCCAAACAAATACACCCACAAAAGGAGACACTTCCAGCATAGAGGTGTTAGAAACTGCTTTGCATTGTCAGTAAATACATCTCAGCAGTGCAGTCAAGATACATTACCTATACTACACTGACTCAGGCAGGAAAAATGTATTCATATATCATACAGCCAGGAGTATATTAAGACATAGGGCACGATTCACCTGTAAACCAGATGACAGCCCTGCCTGACACATCTACTCTCTTTGGGGACTTGGACTTAGTCAGCTTTGGTTCTCTCCACTTTCACCCCTCTCAAACACTAGGGCACAGAGCTCTAAGAAAAAGCTGCGTGAGGAATACCAAGGAATCAGCTGCACCCCCCAGCGCCCCAGGTTATGTGGATAAATGTCACAGCTCTCTGCATCCGAGGTGATATATTTGGAAAGGTGTGGGCAGCTCGCTCATGCATCTCTGTATTGAAAAATAACTCCACGCAGGCAGACTATTCCATGAAATAGACTCCTCCACTTGCAGCAGAAAGAGGCATGATGAAGTGAACAATCGGGGTTTTTGCGTTTAGAAGAAGCCAGGAGGAGTACAGTTGGTAAGAGTGCGGTTGCCATGGTAACTACGGTGACTGACGGTACTCACGTCAGTGAATCCAGGCAGCAGGTGGAAGGGGAGGAGGGGCTTCGTGTCTGGGGAGGGCTGGGTTCTGCCCAGCGTGGGACGAGCCAGCGGTGGCAGAGCGCTGTGGCACACATTACCTGGGAGGCAGCACAGCAGGCAGGAGACAGGTGGAGAGATAAACATATGGAGGGGGGATAAACATTTAGGGCAATGACTCAATAGAGATGAGGTGATTCCTTTTTATAATAAAATTGATAATATGATGAGGAGGAGGAGGAAAGCTGATATGCCAGAGAAAAGAAACAGTTGTCAATAATTAGCAAAACACATTCTGTAGCTTATTAGACAACAAATAACATTTTCAAAATGGAAAAAACAAAATGATGTTTGATCTGAATGGACCTCTGTCTTATCTGAGTTTCCTTCATCCACATGCGATGGAATAAAATGTGGCACAGACCAGGCAGAGGTGGAAGGTAAATACATTTACTCCGTACTGTACTAAAGCACAATTATGTGGTGCTTCAGTATTTCCACTGTGTCCTACTTGTGTCCTTTCTCTCCTTCACTATATTAGAAAATGTAATACATTAACAAGTAAAGGCTGCTTACACATTAATCCACTGGTAAGGCGAATAATAATCCAATAAAATAATATAGATAATAATATAATGCTCTGATAGCTGACCATTCTGCATAATCTGTCCTTTTACTTTTAAGTATGTTTTACTGTGCATTTACCTGAGTAAAGTGCACTTCGTCTTCCATCAAACTCACTGGGGCTGTAACTAATGATTATATACATAACTGATTAATACGCTAATCATGTAATTATTTTGCACATAAAATGTCACAAAATATCCCCAGTTTCCAAGGTGATGTCATCAAATGTCTCCAAACTCAAAGTCTTCTATGAAGAAGAACTAAGACAACCAGCAAATATTATATATACAAAGTAAATTGGGCATCTTCACTTAAAAAAATGACATATATCAATCTGATAAATATTCTGACGATTGATTGATTGACTTATAGTTTTCAGGTGGGAGAACTCTCCCACTCTGTGGGTATTTACATCTGTTATCCTGAATCAACATGAAGATGTTCACTTAACTTGAAAACGTCTCATACTTTAAATGCAGGATCTTCAGGCTGTGTCACGACTACTCATGGGTCAACATGTGCTCACACCCTTGGGGGAAACTGGAGGCTAATCAGAACTACTCTACACAGGTGCAGGTCTGGAGCTCCACACACACTCACACACACACACACAGGCAAGCAATCACCCATATCAAAAAACATATTATTAAATCAAAATTATACTCACACACTTACACACGCACACACTCAAATGCAGACTGCCTGGTTCAATGAGGCCATTACCAAGAGTGCTGTGTGATAAGCCTCTTGTTTGTGTTGCTGAGTCCTGATTATGGAAGCTTGTTTTCTACTTTGCATGTTCTCTGTGACTGATTACAGTTTGATTCAGGACCAGCCCACATGCGTAATCATCATAATCAAAATCACAACACACCCATCCGCTCTGACATTAGTCTGATTGCCTTAAACTAGCAGAAGTCCAGAGCGTGTATGTATGTGTGTGTGCGCGCACGTAATGTTGTGAGAGTTTGAGCTGAGTGTCTGCATTGGCAGTTGCCCAGAAACGCATTGTTGCAGTAGGGGAGCTGTGCACTTTTAGTACACCTGCGACAGGTTCAGCTCAATCTACTGCTGATCTGGTCAAAACTGCAAAGCTGAAAAGAAAAAGGCTTTTTGCTTTGTTGCTTGGCTTTGTTTTTATCTCCTCACCTCCACGTCGATGGTGAGTTACTCACTGCTGTGTGCGCACCAGTGTGCCAAAAGCACTTCTGGTGGGACCACCAGAATCCCTCATCATAAATTATACTGTATGATTGTATGTTATAAGCAGTGACAGTCACATGCACTGTTTTCATCCCTTAGTTTCCGTCATGACTGACTTTGACAGTTTGGGAGTCCTGTGGAGAGTTTTCCTCAGGGACAGAGTTTACATATGAATACAACAGCTCAGCTATACTCCCAAGAGCAGATGATGATCTTTTTAAGTTGAATTAATTTATTCATTATTGATTTATTAGTAGTGAACTTTTATGTGAACTACATTTTTTTCATGAGGCCGTGTGAGCTGTGTTCAACCTACCAGTCTCCAACACGCCTGCTGATTTGCTGTAGAAACTGTAGAATAATTAACCATAACACAGTAGCACAGAGATCATTTCACACAAATCAATCTGCTTGTTGTGTTTTGACAGTGCACAGCATCACCTGCAGCCCTCAGATGCCTGAGGGTCAACAGAGTAAAGGAGAAACCCTCAGTAAAAGCCAGCATCATGATCAGCTCAGGAAACATCTCCTGTCTCAGAGTGCAGAGCTGGTAATAATCACTCAGTGCGCTTTTTTTGTGTGTGTCTGGCTGCCTCTAATACATAATCAGTCAAAACTTTTTGTGTGTGGTTGAGGATTATGAAATGACAGCGGGAAGACAAAACACACTTGAATGAATACAATATCATGGACACCTCGAGGAACAGGGTGACTTTTGGCACCTTCTACCGCGCCTCTCCGCCCACTGTGGCGCACGGAGAGTTAGCAAATCGAAGAAATAACCTCAGTGCGCCAAATCCAAAATGGAGCAACGAGACACCGCTTCAACAAAATAAGAAAACATTGGATTTACAGAACAAAATCCAGCATGCATGGAAAAAAAACACTGTAAATTCTGCATAAATGCGCATGTGGATGGACAGATGCAGCGTCTCTTTCACTACTGGACTCTGTTTCCGCTTTTGTGCGCCATGATCTCGCCATGGTCAGTTATATTTGGCAACTCCTCTAAACTTTCAGCTTCAGTGAAGGCTTGCAGTCACGCCAGGATGCTTAAACAGATCACCACGTTTACGCTCATCCCTCAGTTGTGCCATACAGGCCGATTTCATACTTGAACCACCACAGGATAGTGCGCCTACAAGCGCGTCAACAGCAGCTGTTAAAAAGGTAAAAAACTCTGTCCTGCGGGGGGGGGGGCTGCATCCCTACAGCAACCACACCCCCTTTCAGGTTCACGTGCTTTTATAAGAAATGACTTTAAAGAATTTATGAGATACAAGAAACACGTGGAAGAGATGACACACACACGACCTGAGATGTTCTTTCAATGGCCTGAAAATACAATTACCATCATTAAATGTAATTATATAACTTGTAATAATCTAAAGAAATAATAATTTATCTCACTTTGTCCCTTTACAGTGTTTTTCCTATAGTTTAGAAGCCTGTAGGACATTTATAATAAAAGGCATTCAGCGGCTGTGTTTTTGTGAGCTACTCTCTCTTTTTAAGGAAGAACTCGCCCTGTGTATTAACCGTGACTTTCATGAGGATTAATGGAGAATTAAGCGCAATAAAAGCGGTCTCAACTAAAACAAACACGCAGACCATAACCAAGGCTTTTTAATTCTAAGAGCCGAGCTCTCTCACCGCCTTTATTCCACTGAGCAGGTGACCGACTTCACAAAGCTTACATCCATTTCAACATAGCAACAAGTGACTCCGCTGCGATATTATCTGCGACAAAAAAAAAACTCTTTTAAGATGAAAAGCATAACGCATCGTTTACTTACCAAAATACATGGCGGTACCAAGTGAAATCCAATTGTTCAGTGTGAGATAAAAGTGTCTTTCATCTCCAGGCTGAGGTGAGGCTTTGCGTCTTCTCCTCCACAGTCTGTCTCTCCTCTCTTGCTCTCTCCTGCGGCGCCGATGCTGCTCCTTCCCATCTGGATTCCCTCCTCCCAACTACCCGCCCCCTCCTCCTCCTCCTCCTCCTCTTCCTCCTCCTCATCTCTTCACGATTCGTGCGCAAGTCTGCTCCTGTATCTGCATCTCCCAGAGATCTGTTTTTAATTCAGTAAATAGACGGAAATGACCTTAATGAGTGTACAGTACCACCCTGGATTAGTGCAACCCTCAGT
Organism: Pempheris klunzingeri; assembly: GCF_042242105.1. Classification (NCBI taxonomy): domain Eukaryota; kingdom Metazoa; phylum Chordata; class Actinopteri; order Acropomatiformes; family Pempheridae; genus Pempheris; species Pempheris klunzingeri. The sequence goes on from NC_092027.1 coordinate 12,572,965, forward strand.
GCCAACATACACAGAGGGAGAAGCACATTTGGGTTTGATTCAGTGTGTAACTCATTATAACACTGCAAAACTGAAAGGAGGGCGTCGCACCTTGAACGAAGTTATTAAGCTTTTCAGGCAACATCAAAAACAATATCATAAAAAAAAAGAATGAGGGGAAATCCTTCTCTTCCAGGCCACAGTGTGACTCCTGTCTGCGGGCTTCCCTCCCAGGCTGATGGCTTTGGAAGGAGTCCCGTGTTCCTCTTATGCTTTCTGTAAATGGTTTCCCATCCTCACTTTCCTCTCGGGCCCATTTTGTCGGGTATTTTTAGATGCGTCCTGGAGTTTTCACTGCATAGAGAGGAAACTACATACGACACACTACTCACAGACCAGTTAAAAACATCACAGAGTGGCACACATTTATGCAGGCTTATGCATGTAGGCACGCACACACACACACACTCACACTGAGAAGGACTCTTGCATGTTCATGTGTGTCTCTCTGTCTTGCACACACACTTACACACATCTGCAGAGAGTTGTGTAGATGTGCAGTATCTCTTGGCAGTGACCTTGGCTCAACTTTTTTGTGCTTAAGCCCAAGCATGTTCCCCTCCCCTGTGTCAGGAAAGTGGACAACAACATGTGTTTTCCCACAATCTACAACTCCAGGGAGATTAAGCTCAGGAAGGCTATCAATTCACCAACTTAAAAATTCGAGCGCCACACACACACACACAGTCTGTGTTCACATGTACTTTAATCAATAGCGCACATAAAAAGGGGGCACATTTCTGATTAGAAGGTGTAGCACTCACTACAAGGACCTCCACGTGAAATAATGTGAAAGCCTGCTATACAAACAGTCCCACTCAGGGTTGTTCAATTGATTAAAACAGTATGTGAAGTGCAGCTATAGGAATAACACCGGTATCTCCATGCTCAGGGCATATCTCCTGGCTGAGCCATTTCATTTCTGGACTCTGCCTCCATCCACAAGCCACATGGAACAAAAGCTGAGAAGGAGAAAAATACACATATGGAAATATCGACTCATAAACCCAATTTAACGCCCCTTTTGTCACTTACCGTATTGCCAGACGTTTTGTTTTCCTCTGAGAAAGAGCAGAGCACTTTTAGGGGCTGGGTGGTATTAGTGCCTTTTTTCCCCCTCCCTTGGACGGAGCAGCTGAGTGGTTTTTCTCAGAGTCACACGTTTGGAAGATCAGGGTTTCATATATTCTAGTTATAGCCATGTGTCTTCATTCCTCAAGCATAAGAGTTGTGCCAAAGTGAGAAAACCCCACTGAAGTGGTGGTGAGAAACTTTGTTCTGATGGATAAAATGTTGGAGCAGCTGTCAGAAATTTGTGGGTCAGTGGAGTTGTGGTCAGTGCAGCTGCGTGAAACCAGGCAAAAGTCAAGTGTTGTGACTGTGGATAAAAGCTTTATTATGCTAATGCCACTGAAAAAGCTGCCATTCACTGACTAAAACCCGATCTGCCTCCTGCTCTGCAGATGTCATCACTTAAGCACAAATGTACACTCAGCACATAGCTTACCTGTCACACTGGCTATAATATGTTAATGACTGTCCTATTTCACACCGTTTCTGGCCTCATGTTTCAGCTGAAAGCAGCACTCAAATAATAGCTCACTGCATCACTGTACACCTGCAGCCGTTTAGCATCACAGACTCACATACAAACACTGCGGCTGTCATGGCAACTGAGGTATGATATATTATGTTAAGTAAACCAATGTTGAGGCTCACGGCTCTGTTTGTTACTGGCAACCTGTTTAATTGCATGCCGGAAAGAAGTCTTGTGACCCCAGCTGGGGCTTCAGTACGGATGGCCAGGCACATCAGGCTCCCTTATGAAATCAGAGGCTCTTAAAGAAGTTAATTGACTAGTGTGTATGGGGAGGTGATACAGTGAAAAACTAGAAGGCACACAAACTTACACACACACAGTTATGGAAATTTTCTTGCATGTTTTTACCTCATAAGCTGAGCTACGACTTAACTGCTCAAGTCTTCAAGCAGAAGTGATAAACACACTCTTAACATTTTCATTTGCAATCGTCTCCAGGCAATAATCCACCTCTCAGCTTGTTTTCAGTCTCCCTCCCTCTCTCTCTCTCTCTCTCTCTCTCTCTCTCTCTCTCCTGCGCATTTTTGGGAGTCGAGTCTAAACACATAACCACCCATCAGCTCACCTCTCTCTTTGATTGGTCGCCATAACAACATCACCATGGTAATCAGCGCACATTGACTTTGATTCTATTTATGTGTAGATGTCAGCTGACATGGAAATCTCAAATTTGGTGTTATCCGCTGACATCCAGTGACAGATGCAGGATGATGGAGGATTGTAGGTTGTCACACACTCTGTGTTATACATACAATGGATACCCTGTATCTCCAAATTTGGTTGGGATTATGGATTGAGAAAATGCTCCTAATCCTGAAGCTAAATAAACCACTTAAAAACAATTGGGTTGTCTGGAAAATGCATTATTGCAAAGCTGCAGACAATGCTGTTTTCCTTACCTCATGAAAAGTTGAAATTTTGGAGATACACTTTTTTTCACAGAAATATGAATAATGTGCAAAAAATACCACAAACTAACCATTTGAATGTGTGTTGGGAATATTCTGCATCTGAGAGACCTTGAGTTAAATTCACAGTGAGCGAAGCAGATAAATAAAAGAGATAATCGATGCTTTCCAAACTTCCAAACCTGGGAGTGGAGGTTTGTTGGGTTTTACGTCAGTCTCCGGTAGACACACATGTAGACAAACAAACAAACACAGGAAGCATAAATAAACAACAGGAAAAAATCCTGACAAGTTGGAAAAAAGACTGTGAAATAAGCAATCTTCTCCGATTGAAGAAAAACAGCAAAGAAGGCTACAGAGATGATTGACTCCATAAGCATGAATTTTAAAATCAATGCTTCATGGGGTCAAAGGTCATATGAACACAAAAGTCCCAATAATAGCCATACATATATGATGCTGCAACTGTAAATTCTTGGAAGACAAGATTTCCCACAAAACGATAGCGGAAGAGGTCTCGTAAATGGCAAATAAACAGCTGCATGTTGGGGTCAGAGGTTCCATACCACTCATTGCTTTAGCATATACGAGTCCTGCTCTCAGACACACTTTTTACAGGCTACACATGTCAAGTAGCATGTGGGTAATAGCAACCACATGCATGTGCTAAATCCAAATCTTTCCTACCACTGCGAGAGCTTTACCTTCAGGTTGAGGTCACAAAGTGGTCCTGAAACAGATCCAGGAGGAATGCCCTGGCTGTGCTCATCCTAGCAAAGATTTTTGTGATTTTTGCAAACGTAACCCCTCCCTCTATGTTCAGGACAGAGGGAGATTTACAGATATCATGACCAGGCTTTCAACCTGTGCAGCCTACACGGATTATTACACCAGATGCTTTTACTCAGCCCATAAAAATATCCTTATTCACAGGAAATAATCAAACATTTACTGCCCGGTGCAGAGCCTTCCCTATTATATTTTCATAAGAGAAACTTAATAAAAGCATTTGTGGTCATTTCATTGTAGCAAAATGATCTCCGGCAAAGAAATCTTGCTTGGGGACACCACACACACACACACACACCACAGTAAAGGATCCTCACGCACATCTGTGGGCCAGAGATATCTGTCCAGAATGTCATTAACTACCACCGCTGTAGATTTATGTTCTCCAAGTCATGCCATAAGAGCCTGTCCAATTACATTCACAGTCTGGAGATCATCTGCATAGGAACACACACACACACACACACACACACACACATACATACACTGACATAAAACCATAAAATCTGTGAATGAATTTTGTATTTGTGAGAAAAGTTCAATTCCCTACTTCATGAGCACGCTGATTAGCTTTTCAAGAGGGCATCAGAGGATGGTACCATGGCGACAACACTGCAACGCCACATGGGCTTAATATCATGGTCATTAATAATATGAACAGTTGGACAAGATGATAGCATGAGTCGTGCTTGAGTTAATAAGGAAAAGAGGGGGGTTAGAAATGCATGCAAATCCAAATTACAACATCAGCACTGCCATCTACAGGCAGAGAAGAGATACAACACCTTCATGATACAGCAAAGCAGGGTGTCCCAATATTTCTGAGTGTGACCACTTAATATGAAGCAATGTCTGCGAGTGACGCCCAGCAGGGTCCATGTCTACGATGTGGGATGTTTGATCAAAGAGGGATGTTTTTTCGTCTTGAACGTTTCATGTTAGGAAACAAAATTATACTGTGAAAAAAGAAAATTGCACATAATATTGTGTAGCAGACTTTTCATTTTCCTACATCAGTAATCATTTTGGGTTCCCAGGCTGAGAACCACCACTGTTTACATAATACTGTGCTTTTTACTCCACTATATTTATCTGACATCTCTAGTTGCTGCAGGTGAGATTTTAGACACAAACCATATCATTAACAAATTAGATATTGTGCATTTTATAGAACTACCCAAGGGCATAGAAATTAGTTATAATGTGCCTCATCTCGACAAGCCCCAACATTAAATGCTGCTCACATGTTAATGTAAGCATAAGATGTAATAGCATCCCAGTAATACACTGTAATATATATAGTAGTATGATACACAGAAAGGGGGATGTTGATACTTTGACAATGTAACTATATTTTGATGATAAAACATCTGCACTTTAACTTAAACAAAATTTTGCAGGACTTTTACTGCTAACAGAGGAGTTTACATAAGGATTTAAGTATTTTTTACTTAACTTTTAAGTTCTTCCACCATTGTCTTTATTTTATGTCAGCCCTCTCCCTCATCCAGTTTAGATAAGGCATCTAAGATAATACATTCATGTCTTTGTGAGGTAATTACATGCAGACAGAGTAACATAAATAATTTATTCCAAAATGAATCCCAGAGCAATGCCTCTTTAAAAACACAGAGAAAAGATAAAGGAAAAGAAAATTGCACATCTATAGGAAAAAATGTCCATTAGCCACCACAAGAAATTTATGGTATAAAATATAGATTTTCACAATATTTTCATCTTTTAATCTATTGTTCTATACTGTACATATTTTAGGAGGTTTGTGCATTGACTGCTCAAGTATCAAGTATGTACCTCGCTCTTCAGACTGTGTGTGAATGATGTCGTGCTTAAGCTTGAACGACAGCCAGACATGATGTCGGTTCAACATGGACAGAGCCGATGTTTACAGGGCCGTCCGCTAGGAGCTGTTGCAGCATCTCCTGCCCTCCTCCTGAGCCTCAGTGGTGGGCCTGATGGGTACGGACAGCGTTACAGCACTGATGGAGCCGCGGGTCACCTCTCTGCTGGACACCTTCTTATGGATCGCTGGAGACAATGAAGACACGTCAGGAGGTTAATTCAAAGAGCACCAATGAACTGGGGTGTGTGTGTTTGGACAAACCGACTGAGCTCTCATACCTGTGAGGACTTCATTGAAAGCCGCTTCGACATTGGTGGAGTCCAACGCTGATGTCTCCATGAACATGAGGCCTCTCTTTTCTGGGTTGGAAGGAAAAGGTCACAATCACACAAACACTCACATATTCAAGGAGCAGCATTCACAATACTGTACATATGCTTTAATAACAACGCAGTCACATGAAGGGTGGACATCGTGACTGCAAAACATTCCAAGCAAAGACTATACTACTTAACCGACCTGCAAAGTCCCTGGCTTCCTCTGTGGGCACGGTCCTGAGCGTCTCCAGGTCACTCTTGTTTCCCACCAGCATAACCACGATGTGAGGGTCCGCGTGGTCGTACAGCTCTTTCAGCCATCTCTCTGCGCTCTCATAGGTCAGGTGCTTGCTAATGTCGTAGACCAGCAGAGCTCCGACTGCTCCCCTGTAATACCTGAGTCCATCAGGTGAGACAGACAAACACACACGAGAGGGATCTTCTACTCAGACTGGAGGCGTTGTAAAATGTGTAATGTGTGTGAAGGAGGTGTGACTGTTAATTGCATGCATGAAATCAGTCTCACTTAAACTGGCACAATACTGATGTGAGACTTACTCATGCGTGTATGTGTGTGTGAGTGTGTGTGTGTGTGTGTACCCACGCTGAAGTGATGGCCCTGTAGCGCTCCAGCCCCGCTGTGTCCCAGATTTGGGCTTTGATGATGAAGTTGCTCAGCTGAACAGTCCGCGTGCTGAACTCAACGCCGATGGTGGTACGAGTGTCATGATTGAACTCATTCTTTGTGAAGCGAGACAGAAGGTTGCTCTTCCCTACACCAGACTCCCCTATCAAAACCACTGAGAAGACACAGACAAGAGAACAAAAATTCATTCATGACAAAAACTTTTTCTGACTACCACACTGGAGATTTTTAATGACTTTTATGAGTCCAAAAATATGTCTGTTAATTGGTCGAAACTGTAACTTTCTGTAATGAATCAGATATCCTCTAACACATGTAGACTTTCTGGCACCCTCACGAGACACCAGACACCGTGACAGCATGTAAACGTGGCAGAACTACCCCGTCTGACTATACTTGAATGGAATGGAAAAATCGTAGGTAGCTTATTCTAATTATGGGAAATAGACACACAAATCACACAACAGTCGCTCTATGAAGCAGGAAATGTAAGATCACGCTTACAGGTCAAAGGTCAGGTGGTTTACAGCCAAATGGACAGAAAGCCAACACTTCCTGCTTTACTTCCAGCAAGCCACAGCCAGAGTTGCACCTGATAGCATAAACGTCTATAGTGGCAGCACACACTATAGATGTCTTAAATCTTGTTACACAATCACAGCTTAAGTAAATGTGACTCACCTTTGAAGACAAAATTGTATGACTCATCAGACCCCATGCTGGATTCAGTTGCAAAGGGTTCCTCTTTGATAAAATAAATATCCTGAAGCCACTTTCAATATTAGCTCCCAAAGAAGAGGAGGGCAAAAAACAGGCAGAAGGAAAAACAAATACAGCCTCTCTCCTCTGTCTCTCCCTCCACTGTGGAGAGAGAGAGAGAGAGAGAGAGAGAGAGAGAGAGAGAGAGAGAGAGAGAGAGATGAAAATGAAGCAGAGATAGAGAACAGGTTCAGCTGCACCTGCCCGCTTCCTTCCTTATCTGTGGATGGGAGTAGCTCCTGACTGAGGACAGATGGACAGGTCGGAGTCCCGTGGTCTGCCGATCCCTCATCAGCTGACACCCAAGGGAGGGCTGAGGGGGAGGAAAGCAGGTGGAACAGGTTGAGCCACTTGCAGGTAGTCAACTAGAACAGACTCCACCCTCTCCTACGCTCTTTTTTTCACTGTCTGACTCGGGTTATTTGTATGACAATAAACCTCACCCAACAGGTGGATGTGTCACAGAACACGTCGCCATTTTGCCACCTGGCTTTTGTCTGCATGGATGTGGGTGGAGACTTGGGATGGTGTAGTCATGTTTGTTTGATTTTGATTGTACATGTTATAACTTCAATGCTCAAAAACATATTTGTTTAAAACAGTTGCAAGCAGCAAATTCAGAATATCAGGTCACATGGTAATATTAAAGGATGTCAGTTTTTTCCCCAGGATAAGATACAACATTATGGTTATATTGACTCACTCAGCTTATAACAATTTAGTTTTATATAGGATTTGGTATCGCTGTATTCTACAGGGCCATATATAATCACCTAATAATTCTCTATAAAAATAAATATACAATTTGGTACAAACTATAACCAAGATAGAGACACTATTCAGACGCATTTGGTAGAATAATTCTAAGTTTGCCTTTCCTGAAAACTATCTATGAAATTGATAAATTATGGTATCTGTAAAATAGAGTGTTGCCCACAATTGTACCAACTGTGCCAATTGTATCTTTCAATATAACCGATCCCAAAAACAGGTTATTTATTCAATATTCAACAATGTTATATTAAAGAACAAATAGAAGCAGACCACAAACTTAATTACTTTAAATTCAAGGCCAGAAAAATGTTATGAACGGAAAGCTGTCAGATGTCCTCTTGCACCATCGCACCTACACCATCATGAGGCTATAATCAACTGAGACAGGGCGTCGACTGTTTTTGACCATGTTTTATTTTTTTTAGTACAGTACTGTTAAAAGTTAGTTCCAACATGTTCAATTGGGAGATGGATTTTTCTTTCAGCTGAGGTCAACAGACAAAGCAAAGCTATAGAAGCAGTTGCCAAGGTTACCACAACTACAATGCTGAGATTTTCAAAAAGGAAAAAAAAAAAAATAAGACAACCTAGAACTTGATTTAAGAAATGTATGGTGCCACCATACCATAATTGTTTGTAAAGCCTTTCCATTATTCATTTATTTTTTTTACTCACTTGATTCCACATTTAGTTTATGCCAGACAAATCAGTCATCTCTAGGTACTAACTGCACCTCAAAAAAAAAAAGGAAAAATAGAATAAAAAGAAGAATCAGATTAAAATGAAAGGAAAGCTTGTTTCTTTCATTCATATTCATTTTAGCAGCATCCTCTGCCTCGGAGCCGCTACAATGTGATATTTGATTATGGTTACAGCTCTGGATGATGCTGTGTTGAATTTATTGGGGGATTTAATTATCCCACTGAATGGGGGGTGTAATTTGCCGACAATGCTCTAACTGAGCAGGGAAGGACGAAGGCACAGCAGTGGTGCCTCAGAAGGAAAAGACACTGTGCACCTGTGAGTGGGCACTTTTATCTGGAATGACAAAATACAAGTTTAGGGAAGTGTGGAGGGCGTCATTTTTCAAGCGCTTGCAATAAATAGTGAAAGTTGTTGGGCAAAAACAGCTATTTATGTAGAATGTCGAGAACGGGGAAAGGGGGAGGAATGAGGTGGAACGTCTGTATGGACAAGATATCTTCCTGTTCTTGTTCAGGATTACTGTCTGTATACCAGAAAAAAAAATTCCTTTATTGATTTGCTCATTAAATGCTAACAAACTGCCTCACAATGGCCAAGTAAGAAACAAAGCCAACAACCAATCACATCACATGGTTAATCTGTATTATTTAAATGCTTGTCTGCAACACTCGACTCCAGTTTTATGTGAAGGAAACAATGAATGAAGAAATGGTTCGGGAATCCCTTTTCAGGAGAGGTTTTCACTCCTTTTCTCTGCACCAGTACACCCCTCAAGGTGAGAGTGGCTCAGTCCGGCTCAACAGCAGCACTCTGAGAAAGAGATCTGGTTGGATGATGCCAAAAAAGAGAAAGGATGGGGACTAGGGAATGATCTGAGAACAGATGTAGAATGAGGGTCTTACAGATCCTGCCCAAGTTTCTTCTGCAAAGTTTGGGACAATACACTTAAATTTCTCTTGGTTCTCTGTAGATGCTGGGTGTGTTTATGAGTCAGGTATGTATGTGTGCACGTGTCTGTGTGTCAGTATGTACTGTATGTCTTTACGAGGGCTGTGAGCCCAGCAGTCTCTCGATAGCGGCATTGATGTCTCCTCCAGTAGCGATGAGGGCCTGCAGGTTGGCCTCGCGGTTGATGAAGCCCATGGCGCTCAGCTGGTCCAGCTGGGACTGGAACCGCACCTCTGGGGTCTGGGTCTACAGGGGGGATATTAATGATACTTAAAAAAAAACATCCTACAGGTGTGAGGGATGTAAAATTGGTGCATGTGTTTATGTGTGTACCGTTGCACTTCCTCCTCCACCTCCTCCAGCAAACATCTGGAGCATCTGTTGCATCAGCTGCTGCTGGGCAGTGTTTGTTCCTGCACTGCTGGGTGAGGAGGCCGGGTTCTCCGCTGGCATGCCCCCTCCTGTGGGCATGCCAGGAACTCCACCTGTGGGTATGCCAGGAACTCCACCTGTGGGCATGCCAGGAACTCCACCTGTGGGCATGCCAGGAACTCCACCTGTGGGCATGCCAGGAACTCCACCTGACATCAAACTAGACCAAAAAGAAAAAAGATTTGAAAAAAATAATATCTACAAAAAATGCAGTATGTTAATATCTGACTGTGAGAGCATACCTGGGCATGAGGCCTGGTGCTTCTGTCTGCAGTGTCTGGAGACCCTGTTGGATCTGCATTAGAGCTTGCATTGCCCGAGGATTGGTCATCACTGACAGCGCTTCTGGGTTCTGCATCTGTAACCACACAGAAGTAGTGGATTAATCAATCAACCGATTAGCAGCCCATTTACAGTACCATAACATCTCCACAAAATAAAGAAAAAAAAAAAGCACACCTGAACCTTGCACTTGCCAAATGTCGGAAATTTTGATTTACGATTATCAAATTAATCTAAGCTTCTATTCAAAAATGTATGGCAGATGTCCATGAGAATTACAAATGTTCAGCATGTTCAGATTAATATCTGTGCTACATTTCACAACACTTGAATCAAGGCTTGTTAGGCTATATTGCCCCCTTTTGGCAATTCAGTATCATTCTTTGTTACAACACTAGGACAGTCTTTGAGTCTTATTGAGGAAAAAAAAAAACTAAAAATCCACGACCAAGTTATTGGACTAAATGTGTGCGGTACCTGCTGCAGAAAGATGGGCAACTGGGATCTGAACTGTTCCTGCAGCTGTGGGTTTCCAGCGAACAGGGGGTTATTCATCAAAACCTGGTGCAGACAAAGAAAGAGTCAAACTAACATGTTATTCCACATCTGGCTGTGCTGCCTACTCTGTAGAGGTGATATTAAAGTCATATCTGCTTCAAACACCTTAGCAAAGGTTACAAACAAATCGTCCTCTGTAAGGTTATTCTGGTTCGCTGTACAGTCTGCATGGTTTAATAAAATAGAAAAAGTCAGAGCTGTGTTTATTATTTCTTATAATTTGCTGCAAATGCAAGTGAGCTTAACAGACAATCCCCTCTGTTAAGTATGCACTAAATAGCTTATTGGCTTAATTCGCAACAGGCCTGGCTAGATCCTTCTATTAACTATTCATTACAAACTGCAGACTTCATTATAATCAATCGATTCCATATGCGGTACACAATGCAAATAACAAAGTTCTAGTTCTAAGCCACGCTTTTATTCTAAATAACCAGGATTTGCACTGCAATCTGACTACATCTGTGGGTATTTTCTGTATGGAGGGTGTGTGTGCACGTCTTCCTGTTTCATACCTGGGAGGCCAACTCTGGGTTTTGAGCCAGTGACTGCATCATGCTGCGCATGTAGGGAGCAGACAGCATGTTCTGCATCAACTGAGGGTTTTCTGAGATCTGCTGCAGTAGACTCTGCATGCCCGGGCTGTTGAACATCCCTGCAACACAGACTTTATTCACATATATGTGTATACAGGTGTGCAGAGTTTCCCACAGAATGAGACTCTTTTCGTGTGAGATTATTTGGTAAAATATTGCATGTTGTTCATAATTTATATTTGACATATAATATTATGGGTGGTAGTTCGACCGCATGCTAGTTTTGCAGAGACAGCTTATTTCTTGCGAGAGTTTCAGAGACAGCTGGATGCCAGCTGTTTACCTCCAACAGTAGAGAGTAGACCTCACTCAAACCAGCATCACTTTGCTGTTCAGCTTTTAAATATTACAAAAATAAGGTCACTGGTTATGTAATCTTTGCAGTGTTGACAAAAATAGTAGGCTATCCGGTCTTGCCAAAACCTGTACAAGCTGCGATTCTCTCTCCACTGAACCCAGATTTGGACCGTTAGTCCATTCTCATTAAACGAGTATGAAATTACTGTCAATTGGAGCACAATAACAGTCAAAACCTGGGTGGGGACAATTTGATACTTTCTGAATATAAGAAAGTAAACTGTATTGTGATTATGCCGCAGGAGCATGGAGGAGGGGCTATTCACGCATGGGTCCATTGTCAATCTGTTTGTATGAGTGAGAGTGGGGTAAGTAGGGGCTGAGCGAATTAATGCACTGTGTGCAGCTTTACAATGAGATGAGATTGTATCCATTTTAAGTAGTAAAAAAATTTAAAATCAATCTGTGGCTGTCTATGCTGATATTGTGGCGGGCCACCGGATATTATTCAGTGTATGGAAAACACTGGCATGTAAATAAATTACTTAGCATTTAGGTGTATTGAGAATCATAGCCTGCTCTGTCTTACCATTGCCCAGACTGCCAGGATTAATGCCAAGGGGGTTGGACACACTGGGGTTGGTGCCCCCAGGGGTGCTAGTGCTTCCTGTGGTGGCTCCTCCACTCTCAGAGGGGTTAGAAGAATTTGGTGGCCCCCATGGATTGGGCAGGGGCTCTCTGTTCTCTGTTCGTGATGGCTGTGCACCGGACTCAGAGGTCCCACCTAGAGCTGAGAATGGGTTGCTACCAAACTACAGGGAAAACAGATTAAACACAATTGAAAATACAAAAAGAATCAGAATATATTTAGCCACATAACATTCTCACATAAAACCAAGGCAAAGGTTATGAAATGTGTAAAAACAACCCCTAACTTGGGTTATCAGAGGGAAAAACAAGCAGATACCTGTTCTCTGGCAGCGCTGAACATGGGTTCCTGGATGTCTGTGTACATCCTCCGCAAGGCATTGTAACCACCAGGGATGCTCTCCAAGTTGCTCAACGCCCGGTCCTGGTTCCGCATCATTTCCTGCATCATGGCAGGGTTCCTGGCCAGCTCCATGGTCTGGGAGATGAGATAAAAGGGGAGAGGAGGCATATCAGTATACGTTTAAAAGAGCTTGTCAAATCCTGAATAAACAGACCAAAGAGCAGCAGGAACCTCTTATAACTATGCCTGTGATAACTACCTAAGTAAGTGCCTCTCAGTCCCTCTCCGCTTCCTTTACCTGTCTCATGAGCTCAGGGTTGTTGAGCATGTGGGAGATCTCAGGGTTGCGTTCCATCAGCTGTTGCATCTGAGGGTTGGCCATGATCATTTGTCTCATTAGGTCTGGATTGGACATCATGTTCTGCACCAGCGGGTTCTCCATGATCTGAGAAAGCATCTCTGGGTTGGACATGAGCTGCCTCTGCATCTGCTGCTGCAGTTCCATGAAGTTAGCTGAGCCCATGCCCAGTCCAGCCAGACCGGCCAGGTCGCCAAAGCCAGCTGAGGGGGAACAGATGGTTGGGTGATAGTTACACACATCATTTTTATGGTGCTGAACTAATAAAGGGTGTCTGAGTGTGCATTGTTATATGTGGATGGACTCACTCAGTATGTTGGGCGTCTGTGTGGGTGGTGGGGCAGTGCCAGTAGAGCCTGCTGTGGAGGAGGGGTTGGTACCCGGACTAGAGGTGGAGGTATTGCCTGCTTGAGTGGAGGATGAACTAGAGGCAGAGGTGCTACCACCATCTCCTGCCCTACAGGGACAATTACAAGGATTTATATGATAGATGAAGAATAAGTGTGTCTGGACACTCAGTGCAGTTAAATAGAAATAGAAAAAACAAATTAGTTAACTTAGTTCCACACAAAGTTTGTAATACAAGGTGAATTACTCCTTCTTACAGGTCCGCACCAAAATCAACATGCTTTGTGAAATAGTGCAGCCTTACTTGTGTGCTGTCTTTATGACTAGGTGAACTGTCAGCCCATCCTTGATGCCGTGCTGGCTGAGGCTGTCACCATCCTTCAAGATCTTCCCTGCAAAAATCAGAACCAACTGGTCCTGTTTGGCTTTGAACCGCCTTGAGATCTCTTCTTTAAACTAAAAGACAGCAAGAAATAAAGAGAGATGAGATAGGAAATGGGACAATGAGAGGGAAAGGAGGCTTGACAGAAATGAGACGTGAGTGCTGCTCGAATGCGTTTCTGTCCTGTTGCAATCTTCAGGCCCTAAAATCTAATTTCCAAGAAAGTTCTCTGTACTTATCACATTAACACTCCAAATCTGCCAAATCACCATTACTCTTCGACTACCATGTGAAGAATAATAAGGGCAGAAAATTGTCTCATCCTTTAGGGAGCTGCTCTGTTGTTACCTCTTTCATTTTCACTGTAAATAAGTGGTATCTTACCGTAAAGCTGCACTGCAATTTGCTACTCCTGGTGCAGATGTGGCCAATTGGTAACGTTTTAACATTTATTGATATACATTTGGATGACTGAAACAGAGGAGGCAGAGCACCACGGGTGATCCCCATCGTGCATGTTTTAATGAGCATCTTTCTTTTTAGCTGTTTGTTTCTGTATTTACTGCTTTTATTGACTTCCCTATTTATGTGCACGATCAATTCACTTATTTCCTGGTGCCTGTATTTTTGTTCTGCCTTTCTTGTCCTAATGAAATTGCGTAATTGTACTTATTGGTTTAGTTTTATTATAGTGCTTACCATATATAGCGCACTATACATGGTTGCACACACTGGCAGACTAGCAGCTATTTAGTAGCTGATGGGGGTCAAAATACAAAATAGAGAACAATAAAAGCTGTTAATCAAATTAATTGTCAGCTTTAACAAGTTCACACTACAACATAAACCTTTACATATATGACATATAAAGTAAAATGAAGACATGGACGACAACAGATACTTGGAAGGCAAAGATGTGTGAGTCCAGTGTTTGAGCATGAATATATAACTATCAGACACATCCATCCTGACAAAAATGGCCTCTTTAAGATCACACAGTAATGATAAGAGCTTGACTAGACGGAAAACATAGCTAAAGAAACTACGATTTACTTCTGGCTACATGGTTTGCATTGTAGTTTCACATGTTCTCGGAACACGTAGCCAAGCCAACAATACTTGTGAGGATACAGTATATTCCCCAGAAAGCTGAATGACTCAGTGGCAGCAGTGAGAATGTTCTAGAGAGATAGCAAGCTTTAGCATGTTTGAAAGCTGCTGAGCTGAATCGGGAATTAAACGCGATTCGGCAGATCTACCACCCAAAACCACGTCCATGGCTCTACCAGGCCGTTATTGGTTGTTACAATAGGACCAGCTAGAGCGCAGCCCGTCAGCTGACACTTGTTTGGCTTCATACTTAGCTAACGCTGGCTCAGCTCGCAACCTGAGTTAGCTAACTAGCTAACTGCTACCGTTAGCTGGCTAGCCGGTTAGCCATTACAAGTAATAACATGGTAATATCTCTCTTCTAGGTGTCAACAACGTTAATAATAGCGAACAGCTGTTGACCCAAGCAGCAATACTTTTATTACACACGACCTCTTTAATCCCACACACTATCAGTTAGCCGGTAAGAGTGACGACAAATGCTAACACGGCTAACTAGCCTGCTAGCTGAAGTTGTGGACAGGGGCATGACGTTAGAGCACGGCGTTGAACCGCACCAGCCAGCTCCCCTCCTGCCAAATCAACAAACCTGAGTGACAGAGGCATCTTCTGCGATGGCGATTTCTTCTTTGTCTTTCGGGGTTTTTACTGTGACCTTTATAATAGTTCCCTCCGATTCCTCAGGTTTATTATTGTTGTTATTACCAGGATCTGCGGCGCCTTGGTCAGCCATCTTTACTCCGCCGATGGAACAGCTCGGGTCTGGCATCCACTTCCGGGTCATAAGAGGTCAAACCTCTTTCCAGAACGAATCTGAGGAGAGTCCCAGGTCTGCATGGACCTCTCAAGTACCAGGCTCAAAATACACCCCTGTACCTGATGTAGGCAGTGGTGGGAGAAGTATTCAGTATTCATGTAGTCAGTGTTCTTTCATGGCAGTAAAATTATTAATACCACAATCTGAAAATACTCTACTACAAGTAAAAGTCCTGCATTCAAAACTTAACTCAAGTAAAACTATCAGCTGTATGTAGTTTAACTATCAAAAGTAAAAGTATTCATCATGCAGATGTCCTGTCAGTGTTTACCATTACATTATTAATATTATTATAATATCATACAGCTCCTCACTCTGAGTGTACATGTTGTTATATGTTATTGTTGGTGTTAGTAGTAGTGGTATTATTATTATTAGTATTATATAATACATCTCCTCAATCTGAATGTACATGTTGTTATATATTATTATTAGTAGTAGTGGTATTATTATTATTATTACTTTCGTGTTTGAAGTTTATTCTTATTCTTTTGGAGCTGTGCGTAACAAAAAGCAATTTCCCCCTGGGGATTATTAAAGTAATTCTGATTCTGATTCTGAGTGTGTTTTGGGATTAATATTCGGCCTACTGCTGCATTGATGTGTATGATGCATTTTACTGCTGTAGATGTAGATTAAGATTGTGCTAATTTTAATACACCGTTGAGACATTTAATCCAAAACAATACATCTTGGTCTATTAGATCATCGTGTTTGTACGGTTGCTCTCTAATGAGAGTCATGTGTCTCCAAAAAGTCAACTTTTTACAAGCTCAGAAAAACAACCAATTTTCAGCTTTGTGGTAATGCATTTATCCATCTGATCCAACATGTTTTCTTTTTTTATGGTTTATTCATCTTATGAAGAAGAATTTTCTGAACCCATAAACGTGCACTTCATCAGTTTATCAGAAACATTCACATTCAAAATCACCAAATTTGTACATTTGTGGTGGTGAAAAATTGTAATCTGAAAAGTAGCTAAATCTGTCAGACAAATGTATTCCAGTAAAAAGTCTAATATTTGTTTCTGAGATGTAGCGGAGTAGAAGTATTGCTTAAAATGGAAATACAAAAGTAAAGTTCCTGTAAAGTATCTCAAATTTGTACTTTAGGACGGTACATTAGAAAACGTATTTGGTTACGTTCCTCCACTGGATACATGATGATGTGAGCTTTGATGAAGAAGCTGCTTGTCAGATCATGTCTGTATAGGTGATGGTTATATTGCTTAAATGAAAATAGGAAATTACTTGACTCAGCAGACAGCTTGTGTCAGGAAAGTTGTTGGAACATTTTTTCTACCCAACAGCAGAGCTAAACAGGAAATGTAAACAAGTCGAGCAGAAGCCATTAGTCATCTAATCCATGAATCAATCATCAGACATTTCTCAAAAAAGGATTTGCTGCTTTTCACAGTTTTAAATCACTGCAAATTAAGTATCTTTGGATTGTTAGTTGGAACGAACAAGAAATCTGAAAACATCACCTTGTGCTCTGGCATATTATGATGGACAATCATTACATCAGTCTTTGTCTGCATTTGTCAAGTTTATGCTAACAGTGACTGCCTAGTTACGCTTAATTACCAGTTTTGATCAGCTGATTAACTGTAATAACACAATGTTGTAACCACGGATAAAGTAAATGGGGTTTTTGTTTTCCTTAAATAGATGACACTCCTCCGAGGAGCGCTGCATCTCTTTAGCTATGAATACACCTGAATATGCCTGCTGGGCCCTGCTGATCTGGCCTTAGAACAGCTCCTGTTTTAGACATGTTACACTATAATACTGTGAGAACTTGACAATAACAATGTTAATCTAGCCTGTTTGACAGATGCGAACCCCTTCAGAGCCATTCAGTGGCCTCCACATTCCTAAATTACTCTGGGATTGCATCCGAGGTGCCGGTAAAAAAATTTCCTGTACCGTTTTTCCTCTGACCCATATTTATCTGAAGAAGCTTTGCTGAAAACAGGACCGTCCTGTAAAAATACACACATACACACTCGGACACTGTTCAGTACAATCACAGTCTAATCTGTTGGGCACAAGTGGCTTCACTGGAGTAGGTGAGCATGGAGTCTATTGCTCGAAATCACTGCTTCTCTAACCATTAGGTCAAA
This sequence comes from Pempheris klunzingeri, assembly GCF_042242105.1. Lineage (NCBI taxonomy): Eukaryota > Metazoa > Chordata > Actinopteri > Acropomatiformes > Pempheridae > Pempheris > Pempheris klunzingeri. The sequence continues at coordinate 12,590,610 of NC_092027.1, forward strand.
ACTAACTACAGTATCTTCCCTTTCTAATTTATTTTTTTTCACAGATTTAGTGACTGAATCATCCCTTCACTTATACTTATGCGTACTTCCAAACACACGCAGACAAACAGAATATCCAGCAATATCTCACTTTACTCACACTCCCTGGCCAGAGTATACTCTAGATTTAAACTGTGGCAATTGTCATGTACTATGTGCTATGTCACACTTTGTATGTTAATACTTGGTCTATTCAATGCAAGATTTGAAAAGCTCACTTTTAGTAATTGCCTCTGGTAAAGTGAGTCTGTGAGCTTGAGAGAGAGAGAGAGCATACTTTTACTTTTACATGCTTGCATGCTACATTCTTGTTCTTTCCTTTGCATTTTTTATGAGTCACAGTAGTTGTTGAAAATTGTCAGTTCTTGCATGTTTATCTGAGTATAGTGTGTATGGTAGAGCTCAGGATATGAAACATGTATTGTATTTGTTCTTAGTTAAGACAGTCCTATAGTGGAGGGACAGAGACACTGCCTGTATAGAGCGCTCCCTCTATATGTGTCCCTCCACAACGCCACAGTGTGACAGCACTGAAAGAAAAGTGTGTGTTTCAGCATGTCGCATTGACACAGACAGTCCTGCATACCTATGCATATCCCCAGTTCTAGAGCACACCATTTACAAACAAACAAAACCCCAAAAAAAGAAACATGGACCATCACCCCTTTTCCAAGGCCCCACAAACCCCACACAGACACATACACACAAGCATGCATGCCCACATACACACACACACACACTCAAATGTACAGGGTCACATGCACTGTGGCCCCTTCGGTGTCTCATTCAAGTGCATCCCACACAGGGAGACTGATTGCTGCAAAGGATTTTGCTTTCATCGACAGAAAAAACGAGGGGACAACTTTTGTGGTTGTAGTATTGTCTGTGACTCTCTCTCTTTACCCCCAAGTGAGCAGCAGCTCTCTCTCTCTCTCTTTTCCCCTCCACCCGTTTCTATCTGTACCTCAGAAAGGTGGGCAGCAGAGAGGGTGCATTTCCAGAAACAAGGTAAGGGATCAAATTTCAGAGTGGTTATTGTGTGTATCCTAGAGCATTACATTTTCATTTATGATGACTGTGATTGGACAGAGGCTGGCAGAATCAGATAAAACCTCATTTCTGCTGAACAAGCACTGGTGTGACATGAGGATTGGGAAGGGCAACAACAACAAACTGCAACATTATAGCTTTTACTGTGGTTTTGCTTTGCTCCTGTTCAACGTATAGTGATGTTTCCACTAAAGAGGAGGTAATATATGTTTAAATATGTTTTGTAGGACTCCACTCTGCTTAAGGGGTCTGCATGCTTCTTAAATGCTCATATATTATCATATTATCATATATTAGTGTTCTTATTCTTATTCTTATTCTTATATGGAGGAATGCTTTCAGTTTGTTTCACATTTCTGTGGTTTTCCTTATTGAGAAGTGGCTTCATGATTGGATGGCATCATATGTGGTTTTCGAACAGAGCTCCAAAAGGAGAATCAAGTTAATTTGACAGATTAGAATTCACCATTCTTCTTAGCCCTTGTTTGTGGATCCTTTGTGTGGCAGTGTTGGCAGAATTTGTACAAGCATGCTGAGTATTAATACAGTTTTAAAGGTAATGACAAAGAGAATGATATAATGATAATCTGTTTTTATCACTATACTTGTTTAGTGCCACATATTTGAATTAATACGAGGTTTTTATTTCTGCAATTGTATATTCAACGTCCTAAATTCTAGATGAATAGCAAATGATCATTCTTCAATATCTGCAGTACCATTAACTTCCATGATTTTTCCTCACTACATCACAGTTGCTCTGCAGCAGCCCCGTTATCTCAACTCAAGATGTACAGCTTCATGGGAGGGGGCCTGTTCTGCGCTATCGTTGGTAATATCCTGTTGGTGGTCTCCACTGCGACTGATTACTGGATGCAGTACCGTCTCTCCGGAAACTATGCCCACCAGGGTCTGTGGAGGTACTGCATGTCCAACAAGTGCTACATGCAGACTGACAGCATAGGTAAGATGTCTTTTAACCCCTGTGATACAGCCAAGATAGCAACTGAGACAAAAGCACATGCAGGGTAATTCTGTTTTCATACAGATTTTTTGATACAGCTGTGTGACTGCATAAGGTCTGGATGGAGAGTGATGTGTCTGTGAGGAAAACCTTTAACTCCTGCCAACAGTTTCACTCTACGTCCCTGTCAATTTAAGAACCAGTTAATGACAGAGACATAAGTTTGCTTAAAAGTGTGAAAAATGCTATCTGGTGCCACATACTGCTACATCTAATGTGTCAGTATGCAAAGAGCGTCAGAATGATTGAAGGCCAGTTAATTTGTTTACTGAATAGTAACATGCTTAATTGGTTAGAGTAAGTGTGCCTGGCCTAAAAACTTAAATCATATCTGGAGAGAATTTAATAAAATGGAAACGTTCCAAGGTGTAAATCAATGAGTTTTCTGCACTGAAAATGAAAATAATCCAGACAGATATATGTCTGTTAATACATGTATGTAGTTGCCATGTTTGATGATTTCTTCCTGTTTCCGTCCAGCTTACTGGAATGCCACCAGGGCCTTCATGATCCTTTCAGGGATGTCGTGCTTCGCAGGCATCATCGCTGGCATCATGTCCTTTGCTCACTTCTCATCCTTCGAAAGGTTCAACCGCTCCTTTGCTGCAGGAATCATGTTTTTCGTCTCCAGTGAGTCTTGTTTCTGCTAAACTGACACTCATGCACTTACACTTACCTTGATCACACCTGACATGCGTCTCCCTGTCTCCCTCTCAGCTTTCTTTGTTCTGCTGGGCATGGCCATTTACACTGGAGTGACGGTCAACTTCCTGGGGAGGCGCTTTGGTGACTGGCGCTTCTCCTGGTCCTACATACTGGGCTGGGTGGCCATGCTCATGACCTTCTTTGCAGGTGAGATGGGACAAGGGCCGGGGTCATTCTTTTCCAGACTTAAGCAACATTATTATTCAAATTTATCAAAGAGCTCAGAGGCAGCAATACCCACAGAAGTTACTATCAAATATTCAAGACAATAAGCTTTTTTTCAACATATTATTAGATAATCTCCAGTCCTGTTAGGAAAGTATGAATATATACTATATATATATATTTGTGTGTGTGTGTGTGTGTGTGTGTGTGTGTTTATCTAAAACAAATTTGATATCATAGACATAACTTTGGAAACATAACATTCATTGATTCAGCCAGATTGTTGAACTGTAGTTAGTAGACCTATTGAATGTGCCTCTGTCTGTTGCAGGTATTTTCTACATTTGTGCCTACAGAATGTGTGAATGCAGGAGAGGAACTGGCCCACGCTAGAGAGAGACAGACAGTTTGTTTTAGAAAATAAAAGAGGAGAATGCTTTGTGTTGAGGACAAGCGGAAGGCAGTCTTGACTGATCTACCGAAGAGATGACGTCTGATTCTGCTCCTGGAGGCCTTTGACTCTGCTCAACATGTTTTCCAAAAGTCATATTCTTGCAATATGGGTTTTTTTTTAGCATAGTCATGATGATAGAACAGAGGAAAACTTAATAAAACTGATCATGTGTCTAATTATTATAATGGGACATTGGTTTTATTTAACTTTCTTCAGCGGACTGTTTTTTTTAAATATTACTGTAATTTGGCACATTCGCCAAAGTGTTTCGTGCAATTTTTGCAACTGTACTGGGAAACCACCAGAAGATGGCGACACTAAAGCACCCCACTGGACGTCTGAGAGCAGAGCAATTCGATTTGCAGATTGAATCAATATCTGATAAACTTACTAATTGTTGAGAAACACTGATCATTTATCTACAGTCATAATCCTCTACAGTTTTTACAGTGGAGCTTATTTAGCCCCACAGACAAGTGACCCAATTTTTTTTTCTCAGGAAACGCTCATAACTGCAAGCAAAAAGTTATTGTGTATGTATGTAATGTTGAAATATTAGTCTGCACAACAGGAAACAATACATCAAAGGTATACAGTACATATATTTGTCTCAGGATTCCCCTTGGGGCTATTTGATTTGATCCTGCTCCAGTAGTCTGACAGGGAATCCCGCAAAGTAATAGTGAGATGTATGTTCTTCATTACTATTGTTGTTCATGGGAAAGGGCTTTGCCTCTGGCAGCCACTATGATCTTCCACAACATCTTTGTTGACATCCGCTGAGCACACTCAAGTACAAACAGCACATGGAAAAGTGGTGGGAGACTGTTTGTGTTTGCATGCGCGCTAAGAAATGGCTTCGCAGAACCCGAGAAGAAGCTCATGTTCCAGGACCGGGGGACCAGGGTGGGGCCTCGCCAGCCACTGATTGTTTCACTGCCTCTGTCTTTAATAACTGCTTCCTCCTTTTTCTTGGTACTCGTCCACTCCTCACCATCAGCTGGGAGGAGAGGATCAGTAGCAGCTGAGGTAATGAATGCTTTGGCTACTTGGTGACGCAGAAAAATGAAAGAAATGTAAACAGTCACCGGACAGATCCCTTGATCCAAGTTTCCATACTTGGTCCCTGTGGCTGCTGTGAGGAGATAAGCTCTGTAATATTGTGTTCTTTTCTCCAGATACTTTCATAAGCAACTGGAAAGCTTTCACTGGGGTCACGTCTTAATAACTTGTGGGATAACTTTCAGATTTTCACATTTTAGCGAATCAACTAAATGATTAGTTATATTCATTAACTGCACAAGAGGTTTTATATCAACTGGGTTGTAAATTGAGGAAATGAGTGTGGTGGTGATTATTCATTCATCCATCAACTCACTTTTCATGCGTTAAGTAATTTGTGAGCAATTATCGCAATATTTTAAACGAGTAGTTTGTATGTATTTGTGAAGAATTATAGTAGACGTGTGAAAAGTTCTCATGTAAAAAGTCCTGGTCTTTTCATCAGCTCAGAAAAAATATCTGGATAACATCTAGTCTAGAATATAATTTTGTCCAAACTGAAGAAGACAATTTGCCAGTCACTGTTATATTATGTTTTACCTGAAAAAAACTTAATTTACATACAACAAAACACATTTTCGGTGCTGTAAGAGAGAGAGAGAATAGATTGTTATTTCTAAACTAACAGCACTCTCTTCCTCATTCTGATGTATATGTACATTATTAACTCTATTGTGAAACAGGCTAATTTAAAGACTGAATATAAGCTTGTGAACAAGAGAGTTTTTTCTTCTAAAACAACTCATGTGTTATCAACAGAAACTCTGTAGACCAAAAGTGTGCTGAGAGTTGAAGCGTGATTTCTAACCAAAGCTCGGAGCTCACTCAAAATGTTCATAGGTGAGTAATTTGATGCAGGAATGCAAGGTTAAGGTCACCTCCAAGGCGTCTGTGCTGGACACAGCAGGTCTGCTCACACCTGGTAGTTTTCACTGGCAGAACCTGTTGATATATGTGACGATCGGCTCATTATGGCTAATTTTACAGACCTGCAATTTCTCTCACTTCAAACAGGAGGGTGTCCTCTCTCCAGGTTTCTCTCTGAGGCAGATGTTCACTCAAGTGTTTATGTGGGACATGGAGGCCCAGACACATGCTACACACACACACACACACACACACTCTTGCACACTAAAATAGATTTTAGAAAATGGAATAGGTGGAAAGTAGTTTATATCTGTGAAAAAAGATCCTTATCATGTGTCCCTGACACTGCAGAATTGAGCTGAGTATACATTTTAATCTACATAAAAAGGCCATGAATATAAGAAATAACTTTCTCAATCAGATCTTCAGACGTCACTGTCTACACACACAATACTGAAGATATTAGAGTAAATATTATGAATTATAAAAAGTAGTCATACATAAACAATAATTTTGAACCAGTTTTATTAAAACCATAAAATCATCAAAGTTTGTGGAGTAAAAAAGAAAAAAAACTTTCCACATCTCCCACATGTCTCACACAATCTGGTCCCCCATTATTTTTCTAAGAGTCTGCTGAGAGGAAGAATACCAGTTCTCAACTGTGCAGCCAAACACCTTTGGCTTGTAGTTAGGCGAAATGTAACAAAAACTGTTGTTTCATAAGTAAATATATATGTCCTTAATTTCTAATTATATGCATTTATATGTGTAAATTTAAATGTATATATTTATAACTAATTATGCATGCTCTTTGGCCTGGTCTTCCACTGACTGATGGTCAGAGTTATTGCTCTCAGTGATGGAAGAAAACGCTGACACAGCAGGACCTTATGAAAACTGTCCTCATCCCACCCGGCCTTGTCTCATGGAGCTTCCCCCTGAACATCCAGCACACAGTCCCTCCCATTGTGGCTCTCTGATCCCTAATGCTCCTAAAAATCACACACCTTCTCTATCATCTAACCTAGATATATGCAGATTATATAAGACATTTTTTTCCTGGTCTTCCCACCTTGTTTCAGTGACACAGTACAAACTGTAATATGTCAAGTGTTTGCAATGAGACCATGTGGTTTTGGAAAGACTTTATTGTGCCGCACAATTGAACACTAATGTGGTATTGCATTTAGTGTACACAATACAAGAGACAGAGAGATAATAAAACATTGCACAGGAAAACAAAGAATAAAAGTATATAATTTACACATCTTGTCATAAATAAAGTCTACACATCAGTGAATATGGAGTGGTTCGTTTTACATAAAATACACAACTTCTGTGTGGAAGTCTGCTGCAGCTCCTGGGGGGTTTGGAGGAGAGTTTGTGTGACTGGAAAGAAACATTGCTGAAAGAAAGATACATTTTTATGGAATAGATTCGAGTTTTGCAGAGAATCTACAGTAATATTGTTATTATTGGTCCCATCTTATCGAAAAGTAATCATAATTAACGTGGCACATGTTGTTCATGAACATTTTCTTGAGAATTTTTTTACCCATCTTTTCAATATAGTTGATATATATTCAGTGTCACAGCTCTTAGGTCCAAGCTAACACTAAACCTGAATACTGACAAACTAATAGCAAAATAAATGGACACTGACGTCTGTACTCAAGGGCAACAAAATTATCCCAGCTTTGGTCAGATTCCTTGCAGACTCCTTCTGCATGAAAAAAGTAATTTGTCTGTTTTTCTCACCAGTTCATACTGTTGATAATCTGTTTGAAACAAAAGTATAGAACCTATGCTTTCACGCTGGTGCTGCTCTTCAGCCAATATGTTGTATAAATTAATATCAAAAGGTTCTCAGCTTCACTGGTGAAAATATGCATAAATTGTAAGTAAACATACAAGACCAAGCGTGTGCTCTTTCAGAGAGGGCTGCAACGCAGTAACGTAAATCAATCTAGCAACTGAAGTTTTGTCCATTGATCTTTTTCTCTCTTGCAAAGGAGCTATAGCAACAATCCCACAGATGAAAATATGTAAAGAAGACTCTCCTTCTTTCCGCTGACAGAAATAATCACTCTTCAGGCCAAAGAGCTCAGTTTCACATTGTTCTTGGAGTCTTTCATTATAAAGCTGTTGGCCATCTCATGTTGATGGGCTGCCCTTCATCTTTTCCTCACCTCCGAATGATTCAGTACAAAGATTCAGTACATTGCATAAGAAACATGCAATAATTGCTTATAGATCTACAGCCCCTCCACCACATTGCCTGTCTGTGCAGATATTTCTCTTTGCTTTTATGTCACTCTGCCTATCCATGCCTGAAAGAGATGATACAGGGACCTTAAAGATCACAAGACATGATGATATAGAAATGGAAAAGCCTTTTGAAGTTACACAGCTGAAGCACACCAGGATGTAATTTAAGGTAAGTGGCAATAATACACCATGCTTTCCTTTTCAAGTGAGGCTATGCTCCAAAAATAGCTGAAAGTCCCTCAATAAGCCTGCAACAGGTTAAAATAAAGTCATCATAAAGCGCTGTTTTACTGAAGCAAAGAGAGGCACGCGACTGATAAGTTGGAACATGTTAAGTTTTCAAACAGAAAACAATAAAAAATGAGGAATAAAATATGAGAACATAAAGCCTGTATCCTGTGTGAACCCGGTGTTTCTGTGTTAGTTTGAAGCGGCTTTACATGTTATATTACATATGAAATGCATCAAACATAAGACTGAAGCACAGACTGGACTTTAGCAGCAGTAATCTTCCTCATCCTCCTCGCTGTGGACAAACAGTTACGACTAATATAGAAGCACAAGCAAAAAAGCGGCTGAGTGATGAGTGTGTTATGAAAGTTACTACATACAGTACATCTTTAAACAAGTAGTAAAATAAAACTTTAGAACATAACTGCGACAAAATAATAACATCTTTAGCTCAAATCAGTAACAGTGTACACAGAACAGAGCAAATTAAGACTACTATTCACACACTTTCGTTTGCAGTGGTCAAAACAACTCTGTTTCTTTAAGGCATTTTACAATCTTTTCTTTCTTACCGCATCTGTGTTTTATTTTTCAAATGAGACGGTGGGGTCCAGATTGGCAACATGGCTTTTATTTATATGTTTATAATTGTTCACGCTGACGTTTTTCATCTAATGTGACTGAAAAGTATCTATTTCACCTGCAGCCAAGACAAAATGATCTATGTTAAATCTACTGACACTGTCCCAGTTTAAACATGTAGAAAATTGGCCAAAATTTAGCCTGTTTCATTATCAAATTGGTTTTAAATTCTACTGGGAGTCAAATCCCAAATCAGAGTTTTTGAAATCGTAGACTCACATCAAATTTCCTACTGTTTCCTACTGTTTTTACTGGAATGTGTGAGAAACTCTACCGCCTGCAGCAACCAAGTCTATACAAGTGTTCTCCCTAAAACTAAGGGAATGAGCCAAACTGTGCCTCTGTATAGCTGACAGGTAAATGTCACAAAGGTCATCTATGATATGTTATCATGTTACACAGTTTGGCTGGGTGTGTCTCTTTGAAAGGGTCTGATGTCTGATAATCTGGCTCTCAGATTTCCTCTTTTCTAAGCTGTCCCTCTGAAATTGGGTCTGTCTGGATTATAGATTTAGAGCTAGAAAAGACTAAAAGTTTAGGTTGACAAAAAGGCACAAAGAAGAATAAAGAGATCAGATTGAGCTTCTTCTGCTGTCATCACCCAACTTTGACATGAACATGTTTCACCAGATATTACGCTGAGGATTCTGGGAAGTGTGGTCTTTGGATCAGTAGGTACCTGAGGTGCTTAATTGCAAGGCAACGTAACAGAGCTTTAGCTTAGTTGAGTTTTCTTTTTTTTTTTGGTGCCATAAAACTTGTGTTACAGGGAGAGTGGGGAGGGATCTTCTCTTAAAAGGGTAAAGATGGAGGAGAAGAGGGCTTGTATTGATCCCCAGAGTAAAGTAAGATATAAAAAAAGGGCTCAGGGGCTCTGGGGCTGATTTTGTGGCTGTTCCAGCCAGCTTGATGGGTGAGGGAAGGTCTGAGAATCTTGGTGTGGTTCTCCTCTGGTGTCAAAACCAGCTATAGGTGGGATTAAAAACAAAGGTCTCGGTGGGGTTTTAACATCTGTTGTGCCTCTAAATGTGTCGGCGACGATGGTGGTGATGATGGTTGTGCATGTCCTCCATCGTGATCCTTCCCCACACACCAATCACAAATGCTTCAATCTCACACTCGTTGTCCCCACGAGCAATACGGAAGTAGCCGTTCTCTCCCCAGTTCTTTCCCCAGGAGTTGGCAGCGATCTGTAAAGGAAAGGAAAGTCAAATTCGTGAATGCATATACAGTATCTTGTAATATCCATGCACATTAGGCAAAAGTGAGCCAATTAAGAGGAACTTTGGACTTGAATGTTATACATCTAAAATAGAGATTTTACAACAGAAAATTTAAACAGAATATTAAACAATGTTGCAGGTTTTTCAGAGGAAGAAAATCACATTACAGGGTTTGGGATTCAGAAGAAAGATGCATTTGTTTTGTGCAATGAAAAAAAACTTACCCAGTATTTTTTTGATGTCCCATCAAAGATTCTCTCCTCTCCCCACCTGGTGCACAAAACGGAGACGATGGTTGGTCAAAATGCCAAACAAAAGCACAGCAAAATATCCTCAAATACAGACATCAAATCAGCTGTGTCAGAGTTGCTCTACTATTTTTAAAGTGTGGATGCGTTCCAACAAACATGCCTGATGTAAATACATCTCAGGAATGTGTTCACCTAGGACATGCCTGGCGTTACTGATGAAGAAAAGCAGGAAGTGGCGTTAGTAGTGTTCAAGTGGAGGGAGGGAGGGATCTTTCATCTTGTTAACAACATCCTGAAAATAGAGTATTTATGGCTGGACACCGCCTAGTTGAACTCCTACATCATTCCAATCCAAAGGACACCGAACTTCCCTTTCCCTTTGCCATTTCCGTACTGCAGGCATGAAATAGGAAGGAGAGGGTAGGTGAGGAGGAAGTGAACGCCACCTCAATGCGGCGACAGCTGACACCAACACTCAAGACGAAAAACACACAAATACATGTATGAATCTGAACTTTAAGGCCTGTCTTTATCCTTCTCCCTCCCTGGAAACCTTGGCAAAGGCCCCAAAATTCCCATCATGCCTTACACTTTGGTCTTAGCTCAGCCACTGCCAACTTTTTTGACGCCCGCCGTTTCTGCTCGTCACGATCAAAACATTCTCCCAAAGCCAATTCCCATCCTGTTTTTGCACTCCAGGCCTTTCGTTTCCCTAGAGACTCCCAGTACCTAAATGCTTGTTATCTTTTATGAGGGAAAGGAATGCTGGGAAATAGAGTGGCTAGTCTCAGACTCTGCCAACTCAGTAGCCACAACACTGGCAGATGTGCCAACCCTCTATCAGCGAGTGACTTTATTAGCACAGTGTTTCCCTGACTGGAGTCAGACATCACACTGACCATTACAAACAGCTGTGCAAACAACAGATGCCAACCAGTATCTGACTGGAGAGATGGGATTTGTGTTTATTAGCAAGGGCACATACACACCTGCATATCTGTGTGCGATCCCATATGCATGCTTGCCCGTCTGCATATTTATCGGTATGGACAGAGCCAGACAGAATCGGACCACTGCTGGTCTCTTATCCGGCCTCCAATCAGCGCACTCGCTCTCTCAGGGACAATGATGGGCATACCGCTGTGCCCATGTGCCCCGCCCTTCCCCAACGCCCCTCAGCCCACCCCTGACCTCTTCTCCGAGGATTGATCCCCCTCTCTCTGTCCGGTGCAGTCAGGATCAGCAGCCCAGACAATGCCCTTTCCACCACAGTGGACCTCAATGCTCTTTCCACAAACTTTCCCAGGCACTGGGCTTAAAGGAACGCATCGCTATGGGATTTGGCCTATGTAAACACACTGATGCCTGTGGCTGGCAGGTTGGAGCTCAAAACACTATGCCCCCCCCCCCCCCACCCCCATTCGCTCCACCCCCTCTTCTCGTCCCTCCATCCGACCCAAAACTAGTGTCGCTGATACATCCACATCCATTTGCCGAGTGAGCCAGTGAGGATTCACAGCATCAGTAATCAGTAGAAGGAGACAAAGTGCAGGAGGCATTCAAGAAAGCTGCAAATCCTCAACCTTATCCTCAGCATCATCTCAAAGTCTGCCTTCTTCCACAGTTTACAGAAAAACTGTGGAGATGTAATTACAGTCTACTGAGTGTGATCCTCACAAGAACGTGGTGAACAAACACACTTTTCCAAAACATTTCAGAGCAGTGCATGCTTATGTGATTTAAACAAGCAAAGTACAGGTTGGGGGCTGATAGCTTGAGTGTTTATTGTACACATGCCTACACATGCCACGTTATGTCATAAAATGAAATGTCATAAAATATACATGCAAGTCACGCACATGAAAAGGGACATGAAAAGCTGCTGGCGAATGGGATGTGCTTTGTTGTTATTGTTGGCCAATCAGATAAAAGTAGAGACGTGTTTTTATCCTCCGTCTGGAGTTTCTTTCTAATTTTTTTCATTTTTTATTTAGAAACTGGGACAAGCTCAGACACTGAGGTACAGACGCTGAGTCAAATGCTCACAAACACACATTCCTTAGCCCCCTTTAGAGACCCATTACGAGGTACCTGCTCATTTTTCTCATTTTGAAAGTGAGACGGCAAACGTATCATTGTCACAACAGACACACTTTGAAACCAGCTGGATGACTCGCAAAGAATGTAAAAGTGAAAATGGATGTTTTACATTTTTGGCCTCTCACTGCCCTACAAAGAACACGTAAAAATCAACAGCAAACAACAACCTGTGGATCTGAGAACCGTCTAAATGATTACTCAATATTTTGATTGTGGAGACAAGAGAAAGGGAGGAAGCGGGACGGTCGGTGAGTCAGATGGCCGGCAGAGGAGTGATGAAGGAGACACCACAGAGCGAGATGTGGCAGGAAAAAGAGGACGGGGGGAATTGCGACAGACAGAGGGTGAGGGCAGGTAATCTCCAGGTGTGTTAGCTGCCTACCCGCCTGCATATTTGTGGTCGTCGTAGTTACTAGATAGAGGAGGAAGGGGAGGGGGGCCTTGTCTGCGGCCGACAGAGGAGTGGAGCCAAGGTGTGTCTCCAAGAGCAATAGACTGGGAGGGAGGTGAAGTGAAGTGAAGCTATGAAACAAGCCCGATACCAACAGCTACTAAATTAAAACCTAATTTGTCCTTATTAAACACCTTTTCTGCTGAAATGGCATCTCTTGCGCATGTAGTAACAGTGAAACCAGACACATGAGGACTTGGATCGGGAGGAGGAAGGGCAAATGTTTTTGTTCAGATCCCATTCATAAGTGAATGCAAAGTTTGTGCGACATGGCAGGTGGTTTTCCTGTCAAAAACTCCAACTGAACAAAAGGGATAAAATCCTGGCACACTGTGAAAACCTAAGGTGTTTATGTTGAGTCTAATCAGGTTTGTGCAAGAAGAAAAACCTCTACTTAGGGCGATGCTATGAATAATAGGCTGCTGGTTCGCAACAAAAGGGGGGAAAGGCTTGCTATTAAATATTTTGCATTGTTACTGTAAACTGCCAACTTACCCAGTGATCCTGACGGAGTGTGTGCCGTGTTTGCGGTATTGTGAAGGTTTGGTGAAGCTGACGTCAGTGTGCTTGTAGATCCCAGCCTTATAGACAAAGAAGTCCTCGTGGACCTCCATAATAGCTGCAAGAACAAACAAGCAGGGATAATTAGTAGGCGGATATAACACACACACACACACACGCACACACACACACACATACACAACATCCTTTATCCTTTATCCAGGCTGCTGAATCTATTATGGAAGCGAGAGATAAAAATCTTATTCAAATATTGATTAATCTAAAAGTAATTACCTAATTTAACCAAACAAATTTTAATTTCCCCCCTGAGTCATACACACCCAGACATCAGACAGGGCAGCCATGCATGTATGTGTGTATGTGTGTGTGTGTGTGTGTGCGCGCGTGTCAGTGAGAGCTACATAACTCTGTGTGACTTCTCTATTCCAGTTCAATGGGAATAACCCTCTGGAAGTATAGAAATTCCCTCATTTTGAGGTCTACCTGCACTATATCCAATGTTCTCTGGCTGAGAAAAGTCTGTGAACCTCCCGCATTATAAACAACTCACAATAACACACACACACACACAAATGCAAGCATGCACACACTTTTTTCTATGCTTTTGAGTCAAAGAGAAACTCAAAGGAAAAAAGGAAACTTTGACGTGAAGCCAATAATTTTCCTGGACTGTACACAATAAAACAAGTGGCTGGCACAGGCTCATAGAGAATCACACACACACACACACACACACACACACACACATTCACACCTCTACATGTGACTCTACTATTCAAGTGTACTTGACAATGGTCCAGATGGGCACCAGACAGTGAGGCTGTCTAGTAAAGGAGGCTCAGTTCAACCACACTGACATGAAGGCCCATCATTTCTGACCAGGTGACTGGGGTCATAGTTGAAATCTGGGACAAACCCATCAAGATGACAAGGTCAAACATGACATCATGCGAGGTCGGATACCTAACACGAAGCTCTGAGGTGCATGTGCTTAGATTTGTGGGTCCCTTGGGAGAGCGGTGTTGTTTATATTTAAAATATATTTTAAAAACGTTGCACTCAAAAACTCACTTGGGAGCAAATGTTGACACTAAAATATTATTGTCAATTTTCACCTTACCTTGCACAGGGCCATTATCCATAATCTCCTTCATAATCTCCTTTTCCTGAGAGAGACGATAGAAGGAAGAATTTATAGGCAGAGGAGAGAGAGGCGGACAGAAAGATCATTACATGTCAGTGAAATGGAGAGGATGAAAACAACCCCCCTGGATGTTAAAAGTCAGATAACAAGATTGAATCCAGCAGGGCCTCTGGTCTTAATGCCTGGTTTATTGACTTCACAGGCAATCTGGAGACAGAAACAACAGGCTGTAATGATTTTGAGAGGCATTAGCTGTCATTTAGCATTGATGGATGCTGGCTGATAAAACCACATGTTGGTTGCAGCTCAGTGGTTGACTGAACTGGAGGAGATACATTTAGCTGCATGCAGAGATGGCTTCTGGAAAGAGTTTCAGTGATTGTTACATGATACTTTGCACTGATACGGAAGGACAGAGGTGCATGAAGTGCACCAGATGTAAAAAAATTATATATAAATTTATCTCAACAAGCTTTGATATTGTGAACATGTAGACATATAGAGTTCATATTCTAATTGTGTACTTTTAATTCTGTAAGAAAATGCTAATTTATAAACACTGATACTAATACAGCACAGTTGTTTCATGTTTCATGAGTCATCAGTCAGAACATTTGCTCTCATATCGACTGATTCTAGTTTACTCAACTCACTATAGTGGCTAAGCATGAAAAGATTATATGTAGAAAGAGTCGAGTAATTTGATATTAGAAGCTAAACACAGAAATCCAATTCCAGATTGGCCGTGCCGTAGAAATTATAGTATATAATGATCACGGAAGTGTAGTCTGCAAACTGGTTTAATTCACTTACTGGCCAATATATCCAACATATCTAAAGCCAAACTACTCTGATTACAATCAGAATTACCTCTTAACTCTGTATTATATTTCAATCAACCCTATCAGTCCTGAATCCAATTACCTGGACCATGAAAATTGGTAAACATGCATGTAAGAATAATTCAAGGAATTCAAGGAAAAATTCAAGGAAGAGTGCTGTTGAGCATTAAATCCTGTAAACTGTTCATTCACAGCGGAGTCAAGTACGCATGAGGAAAATGTGCAAAAACACATACTGTAATAAACATGTGAGAGAGATTATAGTCTACTGTAGCACGAGGAAGTCTCAAAAACGTACAGCAAGGGTACCAAAGCTGCATGTTTACTGGAGATTTAAGAATATGCTATGCTGGGCCGGTGTTGAACTAATGTAGGATGGTGTACATGTGCGTGTGTGAGGGAACACCTGCGAGTAGGTACATGTATTTGTGCATCATGTGTCTTTGTTTATGCATGTGTTGTTTTGTATTTGCGGGTGCTTACATTGGATGAGAGCCTGTAGGGTGGTGTGGACTGGTAGATGTCGTTGTGGTAGTTGTGTGTGTTGGGGCAGCGCTGTGTGGCCTGCCTCTTCCCCCGGCCAATCGAGCGACTCTGCATCATGCAGCGGCCCACCTCTGCTGGCGTTTCCTGTGGGGGTCGGTATGGATAACAGTCTTCTGTCACCACGCTGTGTGAGAAGAGGAAGGATTGTCAAGTCTGTTGACACCAATAAATCACATAACTTATCATATGCTGCATTGCTTCTTTGTTTCTAGTCTTTACCCTCTACGCCGAAGGTACCACCAGGCTCCATCAACGCGCCCCCCAGCGCAACCCCCCTGGTTGCGTGTGTCACAGGAAATAAGATTTTGAGGGGACAGCTGAGGAGTCATGTGACCCATTGACTGGATGGAGATTCTGTCTGATGCCACAGCTAGAGAAAAGGACAGGTAACATAACAATTTCAATTCCTTTTCTCATTGAAAAGGATGTTACTTGATTTTTCTTCTATTTTTCAGATTTTCCTTTATGTCTTGTAATGATATCATATATTTCCCTCCATTTATCCTATTCTACCTGCAGTTGAGAAAGCCCAGGATGCAGCGCAGTTGCCCTGATCCAGTGGTTCATGAATCTTTCCTGGCCACTTCTCTGCAGAGTTGAAGTGGAGCGGCAGACGGTCACTCTGAGCATCCATGTTCATCTGATAGAGAGAGGATTTAGAGTCAAATAGAGAAAACAACATGAAGATGCACCATTGGGACTTTAAATGTGGTGCTGGACAGCACAGAGAACGTGTTTTCCCATAACAGAGCACAAACTATCGGCTTCAATTAAAATACTTGTGGACAGCTTTGTTTGACAAGTTAGGATCACTGGCAGATTACATAAGTCTGCTAATCAACTCTCCAGTAGAAGGGACTTATTCACAGGCGATTAGCACCATTTGGCCCAGCGTCAATCTCGGACGCTGAAGAATAGACAGAAAACTTTGATCCTGGTCCTCTCCATGAAACCATGAGGCCGTTTGGTTACATCAGCGTAAAATCCAATGCGTCATTTGAACCTACTGAACTCGCAGCATTCATGAAGGCATCCGTCTCCATTTAGAATATCAATATCAGTGGGATGATAAAATCTAATTAGATGATAAGATTGTGATGGAGTGCAAATATTTTCCGCACTCACAGGTACTTCTCAGATGCCAAACATGGTTGATCTATTAGTCTCCACTCAGGGTTGGATGCTTTCCTAATCTTCCAGTTATGTGTGATAAAAGAGAACACACTTCTATACGACTGACTTCCCCTCTTTCTCATAAAGAGCCTGGCCGCTTGCGCCACATTCCTCTGATTAATAGTGAGGTATTCAGTGAGCAAACGGCCACCTGATGCATAACTGAGGAATGCACTTCTGGTCAGAGATTTGTAACCGTGGAAGGGCAAAGTCCAAAAGCACAGACACCTGAAACACCTGACCTCACAGCGTGATAGAGGAAAACGTACTGCAAGACTACGACGTTGTGTAATAAATTCATTCATGAATTCACAATTTTCCATCCCTTACACAGGAGCCTTCAGACAAACAGGAAAGGAGAGAGGGAGCGAGAGATTTATGAATGGGCTGCAAGGCTCTGATCTGGTTCCTGGCACAGGTAGGGACACGCTGATGCCGGAAGAAGGAGGGGGAGATGTGAGGTTTTTTTGAGTGGAAGAAGTCGTGGAATGCTGGGAGACGTAAGCAGGGGGGAGTGAGGATGGATGGACGAAGAGATGGATGGAGGTGGGGAGGGGTAGACCGGAGAGGAGGTTGCTCTTTATTCTCCAGGCAGCAACCATCCCCTCCATCTTCTCTGTCTGATGTTTTGGTTCCGTCTTATATAATCTGTCTGGGTAAAACGTAAACAAAGACTGAGTGGATCAGAGTGGGCTGAGGTTCCAGACGGAGACGCCGTCACATACCAACAAGCCACCATAATTAAGTGGAAAACGTTTTGATCAGCGTTCCCTTGTTGAATAGGTTTTAAACCCGCATATCTATCAATCATGAACTCACAGGAAGTATGCAGCAGTAAAAAGTCGCGACACAACTGCAACAGTTCACTTTTTCCTGCTCTCCTCCTCCACCATGACCACCCACATATCACTCCACCACACCCACACACCTGCCCTACATGTGTCACACATGTGATTCATGTTAGTTTCTGACTGGTATAGTGCACATATACAAATTTAAATTTCAAGCCAAAAATGAGATTAACCTTTATGGCTTAAAATAATTACCTTAAAAGACAAAAGGTGATTTAAATTTGTGGTTGATGAAATAACTTTTTTTTTTCACAAACTGAGTATAAATTATTTTTTTCCTGTGTAATATTGTTGCTGACTTTTTGCTTTTCCACCCTGCTGTTTTAAATACAGTATTTCCTTCTGATCATAGCCAAAAAAGAAATAAAGTGTAAGTGTCAAGAAATGTAATTGTAAGTATTCAAAATGTAAAACTTTTCTGTTCCCTCTTCCGAGGGAGACATTGTTGGGTCTAGCACTGTAAATATATTTTATTCCTAGTATTGCTAGTATTTTTCAAGACCTGCTATAATTTCTTTGCCACGATTGCTATAAATGTGCAGCTGTAAAAAATGTGATGTCATGCAGCTTCAGAGGGAACAAATACATATTTTGTGAGATACATCACAAAATATTATGTGTGTAATATGTGTGATTGTGTGTAAAGTTCACAGTAAATATTTGGTTAAGTTGAATTTTAAGGGGAAATACAGGGTTTAATAGGTTACTACACCCGCTAGCAACAAGCAACATGATATTTCTTCAATCTCTGAGTGGACATTTGTTGCCTCTTGCCACCTTTTAAAAGCAAGGTCAGAGGTCTGAGGTCAGATACAAAACATTTGCACTGGGGATAGCAAGGATTTGAACGGACTTGAATAGAGAATTGACACTGAAGGTTGAACCTGTGCCTTTGGCGAATTGACCGCAGACATATTTCTTTTTTGACAAGTATTTTTGGTCAGTTGGGTCCTATTAACCCCAAAGTAATTGTCAGAGGTGAAGACTGTTGAATACCTGGATCTCATTCATGTTCATAATAGTCCTGGAGGGTCTCTGTGTGCCCAGGCGGAACCGGATGCCCTCGTCTAGAGTCATGCCGTAGAGTTGACTGTAGTTAGTCGCCTTCCACCTGAGAGCACAAAACAGGAGATGGCAACCATGTGTTAAAGGTCTTATTGCAGATTTTCAAATAACATCAAGTATGTGTGTTTCTATGTGCCTGTGATTGTTTTTACCCATAGTTTCCTCTGTTGATAGCACGGATCATGTCAGACTCAATCAGACAGGCGTTCTGCTCACACTCCCAGCGTCCTGTGGTCCCACATGTACTACAGAGGAGAGACAGAAAGTAGGAGCAAACTGATCAGACCATTAAAAGGCATTGGCAACTGTAATTGCAGCTAAAATAGAGAGATTTCCATAGAACTTCCAAGAACTACAACAGAGAGACCATCTGAGATATGGACAACTACTATATGTGGGGGCTCAGTGGAATTCCCAAATAAGAAATGAAATGAGAGAAAAACATCAACAACTGGAAAAGACTGGAAAAAGAACTAATGAGGGGGTGAGAAATGGAGGGAGAGGTTAAAAGAAACATTCAGCCAATTTAAGCTGCAGAATGCAGATCCTTTTTTAGTCAGAGGGAAGGAGAGAGACTGATGTCAAGAAGATGACAGAAGAGATAAGAGAACAGGATATTAATGATGACGACGATGTTTCCTTTGGGAAAGCTCAAAAATAACTTGCACTGTGCAGTTTCTGATGACTCACTGTGAAGTAGTGTGTGTGTGAGCCAGACCAGTGGTGAAAAAAGTATTAAGGTCCTTTCCTTCAGTAAAGTGCCAGTACAAGCACATAAAGTGAGGACTTTTAAAACCAAAAGTATTCATGTATTATGAAAATGAATTATGTAAGAAAAACATACTTCAAAAGTAGAAGTACTCATTATCCATTCAAAATATCATATCATATACACTGCTCAAAAAAATAAAGGGAACACTAAAATAATACATCCTAGATCTCAATGAATGAAATATTCCAGTTGAAAATCTTTATTCACTACATAGTGGAATGCGTTGAACAAAAATGATCAATGTAAATCAAAATTATTATCCTATGGAGGTCTGGATTTGGAATCATACTCAAAATAAAAGTGGAAAATCACATTACAGGCTGATCCAACTTCAGAGGAAATTCCTCAAGACAAGTCAAAATGAGGCTCAGTAGTGTGTGTGGCCTCCACGTGCCTGTATGACCTCCCTACAACGCCTGGGCATGCTCCTCATGAGGCGGCGGATGTTCTCCTGAGGGATCTCCTCCCAGACCTGGATTAAAGCATCAGTCAACTCCTGGACAGGTGCAACGTGGTGTTGGTGGATGGAACGTGACGATGTCCCAGATGTGCTCGATTGGATTCAGGTCTGGGGAACGGGCAGGCCAGTCCATAGCATCAATGCCTTCATCATGCAGGAACTGCTGACGCACTTCAGCCACATGAGGCCAAGCATTGTCATGCATCAGAAGGAACCCAGGGCCCACTGCACCAGCATATGGTCTCACAATGGGTCTGAGGATCTCATCCCGGTACCTAATGGCAGTCAGGGTACCTCTGGCTAGCACATGGAGGGCTGTGCGGCCCTCCAAAGAAATGCCTCCCCACACCATTACTGACCCACCACCAAACCGGTCATGCTGGAGGATGTTGCAGGCAGCAGAACGTTCTCCACGGTATCTCCAGACTCTGTCACGTCTGTCACATGTACTCAGTGTGAACCTGCTCTCATCCGTGAAGAGCACAGGGTGCCAATGGCGAATCTGCCAATCTTGGTGTTCTCTGGCAAATGCCAATCGCCCTGCACGGTGTTGGGCTTAAGCACAAGCCCTACTTGTGGACGTCGGGCCCTCATACCACCCTCATGGAGTCTGTTTCTGACAGTTTGAGCAGAAACATGCATGCCTGTTTCCTGGTATCTCCTCCATGCTCTGGACACTGTGCTGACAGACACAGCAAACCTTCTTGCCACAGCTCACATTGATGTGCCAGCCTGGATGAGCTGCACTACCTGAACAACTTCTGTGGGTTGTAGACACCGCCTCATGCTACCTCTAGGGATGAGAGCACTGACAAAATGCAAAAGTGACCAAAACATCAGCCAGAAAGGATGAGAACAGAGAAACGGTCTGTGGTCACCACCTGCAGAACCACTCCTTTATAGGGGTTGTCTTGCTAATTGCCTCTCATTTCCACCTGTTGTCTGTTCCATTTGCACAACAGCAGGTGAAATTGATTCACAATCAGTGTTGCTTCCTAACTGGACAGGTTGATTTCACAGAAGTGTGATTGACTTGGAGTTACATTGTGTTGTTTAGGTGTGCCCTTTATTTTTTTGAGCAGTGTAGAATGGGCTGGTTAATAATTCTATGATAATGTATCATCGCTTCTCAGCCAATGTGTCTAGCATGTGACTGTAAAATAAATTGAAAATACACTGAAAATAAATGTATGGAAACATATGGAGTAAGAATATATTTCCCTCTGAAATGTAGGGGACAAAAAGTATAAAATGGCAACACTTCAGTAAAGTACTGTACCAGTTACAAAGCTTACTCAGACAGATGAGTCATTGTCGCTGATAACCCCCCCCACTAAACTTCAGTTCACCTTCCACTGATAAAATAAGTGAAAGTAAATTCCTCCATTTACAGAATATTTCATTCCATTCATGTTTCCAAAGAGCCGTTGTCTGAACAAAACACCAAACTAACTAACTGAAAAAGCTAGCTTGGCTTGGTCCAAAGGAAACAAAATGTACTTACTAGGACCTCTAAAGCTCAATATTTAACAAAATTGATGCTCTCTGTATCTGAAGTTTAGATGGATTTCATTATTGACAAGAGGGTATAATTATTTTATGATGTGCATCTGAAAAGATCTACTGTCAAAGCTTCCAAACTACGTCACATGGACAAACCTATATGTCAACAAATCTCCTTATGTACCCAGTAATCTTGGATGGACTAAGTTCAGGTGTTGTTGACCTGAGCTGAATTGTGTGATCTCAGACTAGATTCCTTCATTTCCCTTTGGACATTATAAAGCTTAATGGATGTCTTCTTGGTTTCTTTGCTGTAAATGTTTTTGTTCTCACTAAGACTAACTGGTTAAATAAAGCTGATAAATCATTATAAATTACTGTGTGTAACAGCTACAGGGTCAGCGGCAGTTTTGGAAATATCATAATAAATGAGTGCATTAGCGAGAGATAAAGAATGAGGGGTGTTTCCCACACAGGCGCGTATAGACATCCAGTCATAAAGTCTACTGTACATTAGACGCCATGTTTACAGAGGGGGGAACCTGCCCGAGAGGATCATTAAACACACACACACACACACACACACACACACACAGTGATGAAGAGGCCAAATTCCCCTTTAGTCACACTGAAGCTTAGAGAGTGTGTATCACCTCTCAATTGCACCCCTCCCTGCTGGGTCTCTGAGACATACAAGTACAATGTTCAAGCACACACCCACAGACACATATACACACACACATTGGCAGAGTTTAGACCAGTCTGCTCAGCCTCCCACTGAGGACCGTCGGATGGCTTTGATTGGAGGACAGAGACACTGGCCTTTTCCCTCACCCTTCCCTCAGCAGAAACACTTACTGTACAAGCAGCTCAGTGGCAGTGGGTCAAAATCAGCAATAAATTCACACCGAAATAAACACACACACACACACACACACACACACACATACACACACACACAGGACAGACAAGGAATAATGACAGGGGACAGAGTGTGACTGAGAATGAAATATGAGGGCTGCGAGGACAGTGGGAGGCCATATTTCACATTCTTCGTCACACTCCCTATTAGATACTAGATACACCCTCTCCCCCCCCCCCGAGACAATACACATACACACGTTGCATACATGCATACATAAGAATACACACCCCTGGGTGTCATGAGGTGTATTGTCTCGCCATATCTTGCTCGACCCTGCCAGGACAGTGGGAACAGAGCCTTGTTTGTGTGTGTTCAGATATGAGGTATCTACACCATCGGAGGAACTATACAACAACTTAGGGCGTCCCAGTCGGCACTGGTTGTTGTCCAATCTAAAGTACAGAGCTGCTGCCAAATCAAAGCGGAGATAGTTGCTCCATCGCGCTGTGTGTGATTGTGAGAAGGAGGCGCCACGTTTCAGATCATTTGGGGCTGATAAAGAGTTATCAGGATGCCAACAGCTCAGGGAGGAAGAGGCCTCAGCTGGAGATCCCATTAACACAACAAAAGACTGCCACACACATCACAGTACATCTTCACACAGTAAACATAAGCATGGCTTCAATACTTCATGCTCATATTTCAGTGGTGTCTGGCACTGACACAATCTGCCCAAGAGTTATTTCAGGCTATAACCGTAGTAGTAATGCAGTAGGAAAAGATAAAGTTCATACTCATTGTAATACAGAGTCTATTTTTATTGAATATCTGTGATATTTGGCTGTGTGACTTCCTATTTTGCTAAAATTAGAGGTTAGTCAATATGTAGGAGATTAGATAAGACCACTGCTAATGAGAGAATGTGGAGGGAACAGAGGGAGAGCAGCCTGTCGACACAAAGCGGAAGCCTCCACCCCGCAGCCCTGATTCTGAGAGTTGGGAGGATGCACATTTGGGAAACTAATAAGTGGAGAGAGTGGGAGTAGGAACAGGGAGCACGTGCGTCCCTCCACACCAAAGTTGTGGTGCAATTTTTCAAGTGTTCATGTGTATCGCCTTAACAAGCACGTGTGAGAGTGTGTGTGTATAAGACTCTTTTGTTTGGCGGGGAAAGGGGCATTAGCACATAAACGCTGTTTTCTGGTGACCTGGAGCACTGCAGGTTATTTTTACCACGCAGCTTGTGTTTGCTCAACCTTTCCTCAAGACGAAACGCTAGCCCCGTCATTTATCAACCTCCACCCTCGCATTGCTACGCACCTATCAGAACCTGTCTTGGTGAAAGTCATACTTCCAGGCTATCAGTCTTGACAAAGCACAGCTACTGGAGTCAAACAGCTGCGAGGCTAAAAGCAGAGGCTGTGGAGATCAGTGAGGTCAGCGTGGTTTGGGTCGGACGTGTCATGATAAACAGCCATCGTGTGTTCTTGTTGCATGAAAATAAATATAATATGGAAGTACAAACGGATGTTAAATCAAAAACTGTGTGCAAGGGTGCATGTAACATGTAAACAGTGGAACATCAAGTGACTCAGATGTGAGGAACTACAGAGAGGGAAAGGTGAGGAATTCAATTTCCTTTCTTCCTGCCTTCACTCACTTGACCTCTCCTCTCCTATCCTCTGTTATCCGCTTTTACTGTTAGTATTAGGGGGTTAGGGGTTTTGAATAGTTTTGATTTTGCCTCGATGTAGGGTCAGGGTTGAGGTCAGGGCACAATTGGGGAATTGTGGGGGTTAAGTGAAGAGCTATTTGTGAATCTGTCCGTACCTCTGAACAGGAAAAAAGAGCCAGACCAAGAACACATGAGCTTTGTCGTACGATATCTTGCCTCAGCCTCAGCATGTGCATTAGAGGAGAGTGAATATTTATTTACATCAGTTTAAGAGCCCTCTGGGCAGTTCAGTTGATCAGCAGGAATCTGTTTCAACGATGATTAAATTTAGGATGTTATGTTGCCTGTTTTGATTAATTCTGAGTTATACAGCTACTGTTCCTCCTGTTACAGACACAGACTGCCAAGCTGTTCTTCACTTCATATCAGATCAGACCCAATAATGCTTTAGAATAAATAACAGCCGGCTTCATCAGCATGTCAGCATAGTTTTACAGGTATTTGATTATAAACTTAAGTTTTGGACAAATTGATGACATTGGTGAAAAGTTGAATTACAAATTCATCTTAATGGGGACATAACATTTTTCAACAAATGTTCGTCATATAAGAAGACTTCAACATTTCAAGGCCTGTTCCCTCTTGTTACCCTAAATTTGTGTTTCTCTTTTTTGTATGACCCTTTTTCACAGCCAACAGTTTCACTTGTCATAGAAAAGCACAGCTGTTACTGACAACATGCACAATAACAGGACCCTAAAACTGAGGCAGCTAAATGGAGTCCAGCCATCATTAATTATATGATTTACACCTGAGCTATTCCTATTGTGAAATGTCTGCCTCTAACTTGCTATCTTCCCCGGAGCCTTTCTGTGCTTTCTCATCTCTCTGGTTCCTGTGGATCCTGGTCCTGGCCCTGCTGATGTGGTTCTCTGGTTCCTGTGGGTCCTGGTCCTGGCCCTGCTGATGTGGTTCTCTGGTTCCTGTGGATCCTGGTCCTGGCCCTGCTGATGTGGTTCTCTGGTTCCTGTGGGTCCTGGTCCTGGCCCTGCTGATGTGGTTCTCTGGTTCCTGTGGATCCTGGTCCTGGCCCTGCTGATGTGGTTCTCTGGTTCCTGTGGGTCCTGGTCCTGGTTCTGCTGATGTGGTTCCCTGGTTCCTATGGATCCTGGATCCTGGTCCTGGTCCTGGTCCCGCTGATGTGGTTCTCCATCAGCCAATGGATGTGCGTCTGTCCAAGGCTACAGCCTGTCCGTCCTTGGGAGCTGGATCTCTCCTTCATTGTGGTGCTCCTGGAGGTTTCTCTTTTCCCACTGGGTTTTTTGAGTTTTTCCTTCCCGAAGAAGGAGGGTCATAAAGATCCACCGGACTGATCCATTGGCCTCATTGACTGCTGGACTCTTTATTAGATTGCTTGTTCTCTTACACTTGTTTATTTCAGTGAACTTTGTAAAGCACTGTGAGACACTCTGTTGTGATATTGGGCTATACAAATAAATTGAATTGAAAATTGAATTGAATGTCAAAATAACTTCAAGAAAAAGGCCTATGAAAGACGAGAGTTAAGCGCGCGTGTGTGTGTGTGTCTGTATGAAAATATAAAGATTATGTGGTCAGTGAATGATTTCCATTGAAAACCTTGATGTAAAAACTTAATGTTACTCCATAAAGCCATATGCTGTGCTGACACATATTTCTTAAAACCACACTGATAATTCTAGTACAGTTCCCAGAGGTACTGTAAGTCATAGTGAAATTTGGTGAAATTTGAAAATACTTTATCTATCCCCAGGGGGAAATTCAGGCGTTACAGTTGCTCTGATACAGAGAAGCAAAAGAGAAATATGGGAGATACAATAAACTCAGTATTTACAGAATATATACAATAAATAAGAATAGAAAATGTAATAAAAATGTGGCACGAGACACCTCAATTTTTTAAATTTGTGTGTCCATGTACATCCATGAAGCATGGCGTCGTGGGCTTTGATATTTCACACAGTATAAGCATCTAAGGGGTCATGTGAAGTGTTAGATCAAGTAAATATAGAACATAAAGACGAAGTGAGGAGAAACTATGTTTTTTTTTTACTTTAAGCTACTTAAGGGAAAGTCCAGGATTTAAGAGGTTAAAAGAGAAACAGGGGAAGACAGAGGGGTTTACATACCATAAATTGCAGTTCTCTTTGTATGTTTGCCCTGTAAAGAATCTGTTTCCATTTCTATCGCAGGTGCCTGAGAGGAGAAAAAGAGGGGCAACTTAATACATATGGGTCTGATGTAGCTAAACAACAAACAATCTCCAAGAAAGCAACACACAAATACAGAGACAGACATACATACAGTATACAGCACTCACACTTAATACAGTCACACTGGCAAAATTCATTCATTTGCAAGCATAATAAAAAAAGTGTTAACAGTAACTCCCCCAGTGTGTGTGAGTGTGAGTGTGAGTGTGAGTGTACACACAGAACATGTGAGGTCTAAAGAGCGCTGAGCTCCAGTAATCCACTGTAGGAATGTGGCGTTAGCTTCTTTCCTGCCTTCCCAGGCTTCCTGGGCCTTCGTCATGCTTTAACCAGCTTACGCTTCACTTCGCCACCTCAAGTGAGACTGAGGGAAAGGGCCAATGCATCCATAATTAACCAAAAAACAACAAAAAAAACACCAAAAGCCACTCAAAAATGTATTAACTTTTGTGAGCATGCATTGCATTTGTAACATTTGTGACCACTAGAATAATTTAGCTGTGACACAGCAAAGAATCTGACCCATTACACTTGAAGGTTGAACTCTGCTTCCTTTTAGATAGTGAAAACTATATTGGCTTAGTGACACATTCACAGTGAGGTTTATCTACAGGCTGATTTACAATCGAAGGTGCTGTCAGTGTGAAATCCATATGGAATTTAGGCTGAGAATTTACAACATGAGCAGGTTTCCTGGCCTGTGGTGTGAGGCCCAGAGCTGATTGTGTGATTTATGACTGAGGGCCTTTGATACCCATCTTCCCCCAATCGGCTGTCTTGCCAAGACTGTCACAACTCACTTACTGCATGTGTGACAAGTTACACATTGACAGTGAAGGATTTTATACATGGGAACTCTGGCAATCTAAAAGTATGTGGTGTCATGTAATAAGATGATGTGACACTTCTTATAGGGTTCTTTTTTTCCATGAGCAAATATCACAAAATGATATACTGAATTTGACAACATACTGAGAAAGCCCACCTGAATCGAACACTGACTACTGAGTTATGGACTGCAACCATCTTTGACTGTAAGGCAGCAACAAGAAAAAGGACCTCTTGTAAAAATCTGTCACCTCCCTCCTTTCGAAGCACCACAGCTTCCCTCCCGGCTGTGTAACTGTGTGGTCGCAGTGTGTGTGTGCACGCTCTTAAAGATGCATTAGTGTTTTACTCGTTTACTCGTGATCCCCTTACCTTGTCGTCCAGGGAACACATACCTGCACCAAGCCTGTTGTCTGTCTCTCCCGCCCTCCACATAGCCCACATTCCTTCTCCTGACCTCCATTCATCCCTCCATCCACCCCTCCACCCTCCCTCTGTCTGGGTTAATAAGAAGACTACTGTTCCCTGCTCTGTTCTCAGGTAGGCCTCCGCTGTCACTGGCACATTTTACACCTACGCCTTAAGAGAATAGTACTATTACTGTGTGGGGAGTCCAAATGTAGTTAAGTTAGACAGTTAGAGGACTGGCTAAATCTTAACTTATTTACTTAAGGACTTTTCAGAATTTATCAGGGCAGGACGGAGGGTCAGAGAAGGGGCAGGGTATTGTAATTTCTTTGCTGAGGGGAAGCTAGTCTGATGTTTTCACTTTATTTATTTTTCAGCCCTCCCTTCTCAGATCGATAACAAAAAAAGGAATCAAACAGAAGTCAAAAGGATGGCTGTCATGTCATAAAAGCATGTTAGGCCACATGCAAAGGAAAATAATTCTGTCTCTGTATATGGGCTTTATTTTTCCTCATCAGAATCAAACAAGGAGCTAGAAGGACCTGCCTGGGCCTAAGAGAGGCTGTATTTCTGTCGCTTTCTTGCATTGCATTTGCAAAGCTTTTTTTGTTATTGAGAATTTGGGTGAAATTCAGCTTACCGTCATGTGAGTTTAAAAGAAAGGTATGTAATTGTAATTAATTTACAGGTGTGAACTGTGTTCCAGCTCAGAGTCTCTCAGTTGGATTCTTTGCTGCTCCCTGACTGATTTTAACTAATTACGACAGGCCCACACACTCTCCTACAAGATCCACTGATGCGCACACAAACACATTTAAGCATCCGCTTGTGCACCCCTACTTACCAATGAAAGGTGGCTGCACGCCAAGACAGTGACCCCAAAAGTCAGGGCAGCAGTCAGAGACGGTGCGGTTGCAGAACAGGTCGCAGTAGCAGATGGTGTCCAGGTAGGGAACAGTGCAGAGGTCATCTCTGCCGGGGCAGCAACCTCCCCTCCTCTGGCAGTAGGAGCCAAATGGATCCCTGATGCCACCAACATGGAGCGGACTTGCCAGCTCCCTCTTGGTCCGTCTGGACAGGATTCTGTCTGCAGTGCTTTCTCCCACCACCAGGAGCAGCACTGCCATAGACAACAGGAGAAGCTTCATGATAAATCTGTGAAAAGAAAAGGACAGGAAATAGGATGTTTAGGTAAAGGTAATACTAAATAATCTATGCCCTCCTATAATTCCTATTCTTGCTGTATTCTTTTTGAAAGTTGGTCTGCTTTTCCCAAGAGGAGACACTTTCCAAACACTTCCACTTCATGGGAAGAGAGGGGAAGAGGTTGCACTGTGAGCAGCACAATTTTGGGATATGACTGCTGCCAACACACAATCCACCTCCCGCTGTGTAATTCACATACACACTGATGCATAGACACTCAGCAGTGCACATACACACACACAAAAAAATACCTTCAAACAGAGCTGGCAGCCAGTGGTCCAAACAGAATTCCATGTGATCCTCAGAGATCATCTGCTTATTTTTACTGACTTTCCTTTTAAGCAGCCAAGACAAACAGCAGCTTAATGTGAAAACACACTCACCAAGACAGCGGTGGCAAACCAGTATGCAACGATAGAAACACAGACAAAAGTGTTGAATGATGTATGATGGGGTCATTTCAGGTCCCAGGGTGAAAGATTCCCTCCTTCTTTCATGTGACCCCACTGATTCCTTGGACTGAATATGAATGTGATTTCACCATTTTAGTATATTTTTTGTGTTGGTATTTAATCCCTCTTACACTGATAATATTTTCATGAATGCGGCACTGTTTGAATTGCAGGAACACATGAATCCAGCTGCACTCTAATCACCCTATAATTAAATGTTTTACTTTATCTATGAGGGGTCTGCCAGTGCAGTATGAGGAAGGGGGCATTATCATCCAAGATTAGCATGCTATCTCAGGCACGGAAATAAAGTAATGTCCTGCTGTCAAAGCTAATCTGTCACACTTGAGAAAATTGTCTGGGTGAACAGACACAGGCCACATCCAGTATTAATGGACCTCAGAGACAATACAGTTTATCTAAATGCCATGTTGGGGCATGGTAGCAGGGCAGGCTGTACACATACAGTAAATGTCTTATTCACACAGCCACAGAAACAAATCACACTGGTGCTCCGGCTGATGACTCTCCCTTCCACCATTTGTTCCACCTGGTCTCTGACTTTATATGCAGTGCGCTGTGATAAATTTTTAGATTTTATGTTTTTTTTGTCAGTGACTTCAACGCAAGACTAATATTGGTATATGCATGTGCAACACCTTCAGTGACCAGGCTTAGCCCATATGTGTGTGTGTGTGTGTGTGTGTGTGTGTGTGTGTGTGTATGAAGGAGCTCTCAAACAAAGGTCAAACAATCATCCATATGTAAGGATCATTTCTGTGGATGTGTATGTGCCTATTGGTCTCAGGTTACTGAATGGATGAGTCTTTGCAGGGCCTGACAAAGAGGGTTTGCCCGCTGCTTACATAAATAGCATCATTAATTAACCAATCAGAGCTCAGAGAACAATGGAAACTCTGCACATAAAGCGGGGCTCCGGAAAAGATCTTTGCTGTGCTGGTTTCTGCATGACTGTGCCTTTAGTTGAAACGCACACACACCCCACACATACACACACACACACACACACACACACACACACACACGGGCATATGGCAGCATGGGATGGGCAGGTCCCCTCCTTTACACAAGTGTTTTGTTGTGGCAGACTCTCAGCAGCAGTGCAATAAAACACCCACCAGTCTGCTCAATGAGCTGCTGAGGCCTTCAGGTCAAACTGTTAAAGTAAGAAAAAAAGAAATCAAGTGGTGATCCTAATGCAGGCTGCTAACAGGACCCGAACCAATAACCTCCCTACATGGAGCAACTTAGTTCTTAGTTCTTCTAACGTAAACCAAAAAACCTACACAAAGCTTAAATATGGCAAAATATTTGATCGTGTTTGCTACAGTTCTCTGCTGAAGCAACAATATTGATTATTGTAACTGATGAGTCCTCATTCTAACAGCAGTAAAAACTGTCCTGTAAAATTCACAATTCAAACACATCAACAAAATTAGTTAAATAAGGGCCGTGTAATAGTTAATAGAGCTTTCAATACATAAAGCAATT